>NW_027555013.1:0-157000 GCF_964656455.1 Halichoerus grypus | reverse complement strand
AGTGGGGAGTCGTGTTCTGCTTTCTTCCGGGGCCTGAGTCTCACACAGGAAATGGTTTGGGACTCAGTTGCAGTGCGCTCACGCTTGCACACAGCAAAATGCGTCCACCCTCAGGCATGGCTATTTTATTTATTTATTTTTTTTTTTGCTAGAATTATGGGTTTCTCTTTTCTTTTTTTTTTAAATTTTTTTATTGTTATGTTAATCCCCATACATTACATCATTAGTTTTAGATATAGTGTTCCATGATTCATTGTTTGTGCATAACACCCAGTGCTCCATGCAGAACGTGCCCTCCTCAATACCCATCACCAGGCTAACCCATCTTCCCACCCCCCTCCCCTCTAGAACCCTCAGTTTGTTTTTCAGAGTCCATCGTCTCTCATGGTTCTTCTCCCCCTCCGATTTCCCCCCCTTCATTCTTCCCCTCCTGCTACATTCTTCTTCTTCTTTTTTTCTTTCTTAACATATATTGCATTATTTGTTTCAGAGGTACAGATCCGAGATTCAACAGTCTTGCACAATTCACAGTGCTTACCAGAACACATACCCTCCCCAGTGTCCATCACCCAGTCACCCCATCCCTCCCACCCCACCCCCCACTCCAGCAACCCTCAGTTTGTTTCCTGAGATTAAGAATTCCTCATATCAGTGAGGTCATATGATACACGTCTTTCTCTGTTTGACTTATTTCGCTCAGCATAATACCCTCCACTTCCATCCACGTCGTTGCAAATGGCAAGATCTCATTCCTTTTGATGGCTGCATAATATTCCATTGTATATATATATATATATATATATATATATATATACCACATCTTCTTTATCCTTTCATCTGTTGATGGACATCTTGGCTCTTTCCACAGTTTGGCTATTCTGGACATTGCTGCTATAAACATCGGGGTGCACGTACCCTTTCGGGTCCCTACTTTTGTATCTTTGGGGTAAATACCCAGGAGGGCAATTGCTGGATCATATGGTAGCTCTATTTTCAACTTTTTGAGGAACCTCCATACTGTTTTCCAGAGTGGCTCAGGCATGGCTATTTTAGCCGAAGCACGAATTCTCTAAAGAGTTGTTCCCTTGAGTTAGGTGGTTGGCTTTAGGCCTGCAGGCACACCCGGGGCAAGGGTCCTAGCATCAGAAACAAGAGGTGAGTTGAGAGCTCCCTTCCACACCGGCCTGTTTCTCACTCCCTTTCACGTGTGGGACCCTTTCCCGGTCTCCCATACAGGAGCACTGTAAAATTCCTCCGTCTTCAGGAACGGCAATGTTAGATAAAGGGCAGTAACTATACACCATGGATTCTTGGCCTTAGTAGCCTGGTAGGCGAATGAGCTGCAGCTGGGATTCTTTACAGGCTTGTTCCTTCCAAGTCCGTGTTGAGCCCGGAGCATTCCAAGCACACATGGAGCACTAGTGTTAGCTTCAGGTAGCAAGAGCTGAGTCCAGAGGTGCCTTCTGGCCGGAACTGTTTCCGCCTCGGTTTCACGTATGGAACCCGTTCCCCAGGCTCTCACCCACGGTACCCTGTATACTGCTTCCTCCGTCTAGAGGTCGACGGTAACGGAAGCACGATTTCTCTACACTGTTGTTTCTTTGAGTTAGAACGCTAGTGATGAGGCTTCCATGCAAAAGTGGGGCCGCAGTGCTAGCTTGAGGAAACACACGGGGAGTCGTGTTCTGCCTTCTGCTGGGGCCTGAGTCTCACTCGCAAAAAGCTTTGGACTCCCTTGCAGTGCTCTCATGCACGCACACGACAAAATGCTTCCCCCCTCAGCAGCGGCTGTTTTAGCTGAAGCATGGATTCTCCACCGAGTTTTGCCTTCGAGTTAGGCGGTTTTCATTAAGCCTGCCTGCACACACAGCCGGGGCAACGGTACTCGCCCCATAACCATGGTGTGAGTTGAGAGCTGCCTTCTCTCCGGCCTGTCTCTCCCTCGATTTTACGACCTGGAACCCGTCCCCAGGCTCTCACCCACAGTACACCCTAAACTGCTACAGAGGTCGACGGTCGCTAAAGCACGGTTTCTCTTCAGTGTTGTTTCTCCGAGTTAGAACGCTTGCTCTTAGACTTCCCTGCAAAAGTGGGGCCGCAGTGCTAGCTTCAGGAAACAAGTGGGGAGTCGTGTTCTGCCTTCTGCCGGGGCCTGAGTCCCACACGGGAAATGGTTCTGCGCTCACTTGCAGTGCGCTCACGCATGCACACAGCAAAATGCGTCCACCCTCGGGCATGGCTACTTTAGCCGAAGCAGGAATTCTCTACAGAGTTGTTCCTTTGAGTTCGGTGGTTGGCTTTAGGCCTGCAGGCACACCCGGGGCAAGGGTACTAGCCTCATAAACAAGAGGTGAGTTGAGAGCTGCCTTCCGCTCCGGCCTGTTTCTCACTCCATTTCACGTATGGGACCCTTTCCCCGGGCTCTCATACACGAGCACTGTCAAATTCCTCTGGCTTCAGGAACGGCAATGTTAACTAAAGCGCAGTAACTCTATAGCATTGATTCTTGGTGTTAGTAGCCTGGTAAGTAGGCATCCAGGCACACAGGGTACAGCAGTGCTAATCTCCTAAAACAAGAGGGGAGTCGACAGCAGCCTTCCTTACAGGCCTGCTTCTCACTCCGAGTTACGTTTAGGTTCCACTTCTCATGCTTTCCCGAAAACACACAATCGAGGAAGTGCACGCTCAGGAAGGGCGATCTTTGCTGACGCACGGGTTCTCTACAGTTTTGTTCCTTTGCGTTGGGTGGATGGCCCTTAGGACTCCACGCACACACGGGAGAGCCGATCTAGTTTCCCGAAACAAGAGTTGAGTCGATAGGTGCCTTCTGCCCATGCTTATTTCTCCCTCGGAATTCTGCTGGGACTCATTCCCCAGGTTTGCACTCAAGCAGAGTTGAACATGCTGCCACCCTGTGGCGAGGCGAATGAGCTGAAGCTGGGATTCTTGACCGGCTTCTTTCTGCCAAATCAGTGTGGAGCACTTAGCATTCCTATGCACACATGGAGCAGTAGTGGTAGCTTCAGGTAACAGGAGCTGAGCCGAGAGGTGCCTTCTGGGCCGGACTTCTTCTCCCTCGGTTTCACGTAAGGAACCCGTTCCCCAGGCTCTCACCCACGGTAGCCTGGAAACTGCTTCCTCCCTCAGAGACGTGGATGGCAGCTAAAGCACGATTTCTCTACCGTGTTGTTTCTTCGAGTTAGAACGCTAGCGATTAGACTTCCATGCAAAAGTGGGGCCGCAGAGCTAACTTCATGAAACAAGTGGGGAGGCGTGTCCTCCCTTCTCCCGGGGCCTGAGTCTCACACGGAAAATGGTTTGGGACTCCATTGCACTTCTCTCACGCATGCACACAGCAAAATGCTTCCAGCCTCAGGAATGCCTATTTTCGCTGAAGCAGGAATTCTCTACAGAGTTGTTCCTTCGACTTAGGTGCTTGGCTTTAGGCCTGCAGGCACACCCGGGGCAAATGCACTAGCCTCGTAAACAAAAGGTGAGTTGACAGCTGCCTTCTGCACTGGCCTGTCTCTCCCTCGATTTTACCTATGGAACCTGTCCCCAGGCTGTCACCCACAGTGCGGCGCGAACTGCTTTCTCACACAGAGAGGTCGACGGTAGCTAAAGCACGCTTTCCCTCCACTGTTGTTTCTTCGAGTTTGAACGCTAGTGATTAGACTTCCAGGCAAAAGTGGGGCCGCAGTGCGAGCTTCATGAAACAAGTGGGGAGTCGTGTTCTGCTTTCTTCCGGGGCCTGAGTCTCACACAGGAAATGGTTTGGGACTCAGTTGCAGTGCGCTCACGCTTGCACACAGCAAAATGCGTCCACCCTCAGGCATGGCTATTTTATTTATTTATTTATTTTTTTGCTAGAATTATGGGTTTCTCTTTTCTTTTTTTTTTAAAATTTTTTTATTGTTATGTTAATCCCCATACATTACATCATTAGTTTTAGATATAGTGTTCCATGTTTCATTGTTTGTGCATAACACCCAGTGCTCCATGCAGAACGTGCCCTCCTCAATACCCATCACCAGGCTAACCCATCTTCCCACCCCCCTCCCCTCTAGAACCCTCAGTTTGTTTTTCAGAGTCCATCGTCTCTCATGGTTCTTCTCCCCCTCCGATTTCCCCCCCTTCATTCTTCCCCTCCTGCTACATTCTTCTTCTTCTTTTTTTCTTTCTTAACATATATTGCATTATTTGTTTCAGAGGTACAGATCTGAGATTCAACAGTCTTGCACAATTCACAGTGCTTACCAGAACACATACCCTCCCCAGTGTCCATCACCCAGTCACCCCATCCCTCCCACCCCACCCCCCACTCCAGCAACCCTCAGTTTGTTTCCTGAGATTAAGAATTCCTCATATCAGTGAGGTCATATGATACACGTCTTTCTCTGTTTGACTTATTTCGCTCAGCATAATACCCTCCAGTTCCATCCACGTCGTTGCAAATGGCAAGATCTCATTCCTTTTGATGGCTGCATAATATTCCATTGTATATATATATATATATATATACCACATCTTCTTTATCCATTCATCTGTTGATGGACATCTTGGCTCTTTCCACAGTTTGGCTATTCTGGACATTGCTGCTATAAACATCGGGGTGCACGTACCCTTTCGGGTCCCTACTTTGGTATCTTTGGGGTAAATACCCAGGAGGGCAATTGCTGGATCATATGGTAGCTCTATTTTCAACTTTTTGAGGAACCTCCATACTGTTTTCCAGAGTGGCTCAGGCCCGGCTATTTTAGCCGAAGCACGAATTCTCTAAAGAGTTGTTCCCTTGAGTTAGGTGGTTGGCTTTAGGCCTGCAGGCACACCCGGGGCAAGGGTCCTAGCATCAGAAACAAGAGGTGAGTTGAGAGCTCCCTTCCACACCGGCCTGTTTCTCACTCCCTTTCACGTGTGGGACCCTTTCCCGGTCTCCCATACAGGAGCACTGTAAAATTCCTCCGTCTTCAGGAACGGCAATGTTAGATAAAGGGCAGTAACTATACACCATGGATTCTTGGCCTTAGTAGCCTGGTAGGCGAATGAGCTGCAGCTGGGATTCTTTACAGGCTTGTTCCTTCCAAGTCCGTGTTGAGCCCGGAGCATTCCAAGCACACATGGAGCACTAGTGTTAGCTTCAGGTAGCAAGAGCTGAGTCCAGAGGTGCCTTCTGGCCGGAACTGTTTCCGCCTCGGTTTCACGTATGGAACCCGTTCCCCAGGCTCTCACCCACGGTACCCTGTATACTGCTTCCTCCGTCTAGAGGTCGACGGTAACGGAAGCACGATTTCTCTACACTGTTGTTTCTTTGAGTTAGAACGCTAGTGATGAGGCTTCCATGCAAAAGTGGGGCCGCAGTGCTAGCTTGAGGAAACACACGGGGAGTCGTGTTCTGCCTTCTGCTGGGGCCTGAGTCTCACTCGCAAAAAGCTTTGGACTCCCTTGCAGTGCTCTCATGCACGCACACGACAAAATGCTTCCCCCCTCAGCAGCGGCTGTTTTAGCTGAAGCATGGATTCTCCACCGAGTTTTGCCTTCGAGTTAGGCGGTTTTCATTAAGCCTGCCTGCACACACAGCCGGGGCAACGGTACTCGCCCCATAACCATGGTGTGAGTTGAGAGCTGCCTTCTCTCCGGCCTGTCTCTCCCTCGATTTTACGAACTGGAACCCGTCCCCAGGCTCTCACCCACAGTACACCCTAAACTGCTATCTCCCACACAGAGGTCGACGGTCGCTAAAGCACGGTTTCTCTTCAGTGTTGTTTCTCCGAGTTAGAACGCTTGCTCTTAGACTTCCCTGCAAAAGTGGGGCCGCAGTGCTAGCTTCAGGAAACAAGTGGGGAGTCGTGTTCTGCCTTCTGCCGGGGCCTGAGTCCCACACGGGAAATGGTTCTGCGCTCACTTGCAGTGCGCTCACGCATGCACACAGCAAAATGCGTCCACCCTCGGGCATGGCTACTTTAGCCGAAGCAGGAATTCTCTACAGAGTTGTTCCTTTGAGTTCGGTGGTTGGCTTTAGGCCTGCAGGCACACCCGGGGCAAGGGTACTAGCCTCATAAACAAGAGGTGAGTTGAGAGCTGCCTTCCGCTCCGGCCTGTTTCTCACTCCATTTCACGTATGGGACCCTTTCCCCGGGCTCTCATACACGAGCACTGTCAAATTCCTCTGGCTTCAGGAACGGCAATGTTAACTAAAGCGCAGTAACTCTATAGCATTGATTCTTGGTGTTAGTAGCCTGGTAAGTAGGCATCCAGGCACACAGGGTACAGCAGTGCTAATCTCCTCAAACAAGAGGGGAGTCGACAGCAGCCTTCCTTACAGGCCTGCTTCTCACTCCGAGTTACGTTTAGGTTCCACTTCTCATGCTTTCCCGAAAACACACAATCGAGGAAGTGCACGCTCAGGAAGGGCGATCTTTGCTGACGCACGGGTTCTCTACAGTTTTGTTCCTTTGCGTTGGGTGGATGGCCCTTAGGACTCCACGCACACACGGGAGAGCCGATCTAGTTTCCCGAAACAAGAGTTGAGTCGATAGGTGCCTTCTGCCCATGCTTATTTCTCCCTCGGAATTCTGCTGGGACTCATTCCCCAGGTTTGCACTCAAGCAGAGTTGAACATGCTGCCACCCTGTGGCGAGGCGAATGAGCTGAAGCTGGGATTCTTGACCGGCTTCTTTCTGCCAAATCAGTGTGGAGCACTTAGCATTCCTATGCACACATGGAGCAGTAGTGGTAGCTTCAGGTAACAGGAGCTGAGCCGAGAGGTGCCTTCTGGGCCGGACTTCTTCTCCCTCGGTTTCACGTAAGGAACCCGTTCCCCAGGCTCTCACCCACGGTAGCCTGGAAACTGCTTCCTCCCTCAGAGACGTGGATGGCAGCTAAAGCACGATTTCTCTACCGTGTTGTTTCTTCGAGTTAGAACGCTAGCGATTAGACTTCCATGCAAAAGTGGGGCCGCAGAGCTAACTTCATGAAACAAGTGGGGAGGCGTGTCCTCCCTTCTCCCGGGGCCTGAGTCTCACACGGAAAATGGTTTGGGACTCCATTGCACTTCTCTCACGCATGCACACAGCAAAATGCTTCCAGCCTCAGGAATGCCTATTTTCGCTGAAGCAGGAATTCTCTACAGAGTTGTTCCTTCGACTTAGGTGCTTGGCTTTAGGCCTGCAGGCACACCCGGGGCAAATGCACTAGCCTCGTAAACAAAAGGTGAGTTGACAGCTGCCTTCTGCACTGGCCTGTCTCTCCCTCGATTTTACCTATGGAACCTGTCCCCAGGCTGTCACCCACAGTGCGGCGCGAACTGCTTTCTCACACAGAGAGGTCGACGGTAGCTAAAGCACGCTTTCTCTCCACTGTTGTTTCTTCGAGTTTGAACGCTAGTGATTAGACTTCCAGGCAAAAGTGGGGCCGCAGTGCGAGCTTCATGAAACAAGTGGGGAGTCGTGTTCTGCTTTCTTCCGGGGCCTGAGTCTCACACAGGAAATGGTTTGGGACTCAGTTGCAGTGCGCTCACGCTTGCACACAGCAAAATGCGTCCACCCTCAGGCATGGCTATTTTATTTATTTATTTTTTTTTTTTGCTAGAATTATGGGTTTCTCTTTTCTTTTTTTTTTTAATTTTTTTATTGTTATGTTAATCCCCATACATTACATCATTAGTTTTAGATATAGTGTTCCATGATTCATTGTTTGTGCATAACACCCAGTGCTCCATGCAGAACGTGCCCTCCTCAATACCCATCACCAGGCTAACCCATCTTCCCACCCCCCTCCCCTCTAGAACCCTCAGTTTGTTTTTCAGAGTCCATCGTCTCTCATGGTTCTTCTCCCCCTCCGATTTCCCCCCCTTCATTCTTCCCCTCCTGCTACATTCTTCTTATTCTTTTTTTCTTTCTTAACATATATTGCATTATTTGTTTCAGAGGTACAGATCCGAGATTCAACAGTCTTGCACAATTCACAGTGCTTACCAGAACACATACCCTCCCCAGTGTCCATCACCCAGTCACCCCATCCCTCCCACCCCACCCCCCACTCCAGCAACCCTCAGTTTGTTTCCTGAGATTAAGAATTCCTCATATCAGTGAGGTCATATGATACACGTCTTTCTCTGTTTGACTTATTTCGCTCAGCATAATACCCTCCACTTCCATCCACGTCGTTGCAAATGGCAAGATCTCATTCCTTTTGATGGCTGCATAATATTCCATTGTATATATATATATATATATATATATATATATATATATATACCACATCTTCTTTATCCTTTCATCTGTTGATGGACACCTTGGCTCTTTCCACAGTTTGGCTATTCTGGACATTGCTGCTATAAACATCGGGGTGCACGTACCCTTTCGGGTCCCTACTTTGGTATCTTTGGGGTAAATACCCAGGAGGGCAATTGCTGGATCATATGGTAGCTCTATTTTCAACTTTTTGAGGAACCTCCATACTGTTTTCCAGAGTGGCTCAGGCCCGGCTATTTTAGCCGAAGCACGAATTCTCTAAAGAGTTGTTCCCTTGAGTTAGGTGGTTGGCTTTAGGCCTGCAGGCACACCCGGGGCAAGGGTCCTAGCATCAGAAACAAGAGGTGAGTTGAGAGCTCCCTTCCACACCGGCCTGTTTCTCACTCCCTTTCACGTGTGGGACCCTTTCCCGGTCTCCCATACAGGAGCACTGTAAAATTCCTCCGTCTTCAGGAACGGCAATGTTAGATAAAGGGCAGTAACTATACACCATGGATTCTTGGCCTTAGTAGCCTGGTAGGCGAATGAGCTGCAGCTGGGATTCTTTACAGGCTTGTTCCTTCCAAGTCCGTGTTGAGCCCGGAGCATTCCAAGCACACATGGAGCACTAGTGTTAGCTTCAGGTAGCAAGAGCTGAGTCCAGAGGTGCCTTCTGGCCGGAACTGTTTCCGCCTCGGTTTCACGTATGGAACCCGTTCCCCAGGCTCTCACCCACGGTACCCTGTATACTGCTTCCTCCGTCTAGAGGTCGACGGTAACGGAAGCACGATTTCTCTACACTGTTGTTTCTTTGAGTTAGAACGCTAGTGATGAGGCTTCCATGCAAAAGTGGGGCCGCAGTGCTAGCTTGAGGAAACACACGGGGAGTCGTGTTCTGCCTTCTGCTGGGGCCTGAGTCTCACTCGCAAAAAGCTTTGGACTCCCTTGCAGTGCTCTCATGCACGCACACGACAAAATGCTTCCCCCCTCAGCAGCGGCTGTTTTAGCTGAAGCATGGATTCTCCACCGAGTTTTGCCTTCGAGTTAGGCGGTTTTCATTAAGCCTGCCTGCACACACAGCCGGGGCAACGGTACTCGCCCCATAACCATGGTGTGAGTTGAGAGCTGCCTTCTCTCCGGCCTGTCTCTCCCTCGATTTTACGAACTGGAACCCGTCCCCAGGCTCTCACCCACAGTACACCCTAAACTGCTATCTCCCACACAGAGGTCGACGGTCGCTAAAGCACGGTTTCTCTTCAGTGTTGTTTCTCCGAGTTAGAACGCTTGCTCTTAGACTTCCCTGCAAAAGTGGGGCCGCAGTGCTAGCTTCAGGAAACAAGTGGGGAGTCGTGTTCTGCCTTCTGCCGGGGCCTGAGTCCCACACGGGAAATGGTTCTGCGCTCACTTGCAGTGCGCTCACGCATGCACACAGCAAAATGCGTCCACCCTCAGGCATGGCTACTTTAGCCGAAGCAGGAATTCTCTACAGAGTTGTTCCTTTGAGTTCGGTGGTTGGCTTTCGGCCTGCAGGCACACCCGGGGCAAGGGTACTAGCCTCATAAACAAGAGGTGAGTTGAGAGCTGCCTTCCGCTCCGGCCTGTTTCTCACTCCATTTCACGTATGGGACCCTTTCCCCGGGCTCTCATACACGAGCACTGTCAAATTCCTCTGGCTTCAGGAACGGCAATGTTAACTAAAGCGCAGTAACTCTATAGCATTGATTCTTGGTGTTAGTAGCCTGGTAAGTAGGCATCCAGGCACACAGGGTACAGCAGTGCTAATCTCCTAAAACAAGAGGGGAGTCGACAGCAGCCTTCCTTACAGGCCTGCTTCTCACTCCGAGTTACGTTTAGGTTCCACTTCTCATGCTTTCCCGAAAACACACAATCGAGGAAGTGCACGCTCAGGAAGGGCGATCTTTGCTGACGCACGGGTTCTCTACAGTTTTGTTCCTTTGCGTTGGGTGGATGGCCCTTAGGACTCCACGCACACACGGGAGAGCCGATCTAGTTTCCCGAAACAAGAGTTGAGTCGATAGGTGCCTTCTGCCCATGCTTATTTCTCCCTCGGAATTCTGCTGGGACTCATTCCCCAGGTTTGCACTCAAGCAGAGTTGAACATGCTGCCACCCTGTGGCGAGGCGAATGAGCTGAAGCTGGGATTCTTGACCGGCTTCTTTCTGCCAAATCAGTGTGGAGCACTTAGCATTCCTATGCACACATGGAGCAGTAGTGGTAGCTTCAGGTAACAGGAGCTGAGCCGAGAGGTGCCTTCTGGGCCGGACTTCTTCTCCCTCGGTTTCACGTAAGGAACCCGTTCCCCAGGCTCTCACCCACGGTAGCCTGGAAACTGCTTCCTCCCTCAGAGACGTGGATGGCAGCTAAAGCACGATTTCTCTACCGTGTTGTTTCTTTGAGTTAGAACGCTAGCGATTAGACTTCCATGCAAAAGTGGGGCCGCAGAGCTAACTTCATGAAACAAGTGGGGAGGCGTGTCCTCCCTTCTCCCGGGGCCTGAGTCTCACACGGAAAATGGTTTGGGACTCCATTGCACTTCTCTCACGCATGCACACAGCAAAATGCTTCCAGCCTCAGGAATGCCTATTTTCGCTGAAGCAGGAATTCTCTACAGAGTTGTTCCTTCGACTTAGGTGCTTGGCTTTAGGCCTGCAGGCACACCCGGGGCAAAGGCACTAGCCTCGTAAACAAAAGGTGAGTTGACAGCTGCCTTCTGCACTGGCCTGTCTCTCCCTCGATTTTACCTATGGAACCTGTCCCCAGGCTGTCACCCACAGTGCGGCGCGAACTGCTTTCTCACACAGAGAGGTCGACGGTAGCTAAAGCACGCTTTCTCTCCACTGTTGTTTCTTCGAGTTTGAACGCTGGTGATTAGACTTCCAGGCAAAAGTGGGGCCGCAGTGCGAGCTTCATGAAACAAGTGGGGAGTCGTGTTCTGCTTTCTTCCGGGGCCTGAGTCTCACACAGGAAATGGTTTGGGACTCAGTTGCAGTGCGCTCACGCTTGCACACAGCAAAATGCGTCCACCCTCAGGCATGGCTATTTTATTTATTTATTTATTTTTTTGCTAGAATTATGGGTTTCTCTTTTCTTTTTTTTTTAAATTTTTTTATTGTTATGTTAATCCCCATACATTACATCATTAGTTTTAGATATAGTGTTCCATGATTCATTGTTTGTGCATAACACCCAGTGCTCCATGCAGAACGTGCCCTCCTCAATACCCATCACCAGGCTAACCCATCTTCCCACCCCCATCCCCTCTAGAACCCTCAGTTTGTTTTTCAGAGTCCATCGTCTCTCATGGTTCTTCTCCCCCTCCGATTTCCCCCCCTTCATTCTTCCCCTCCTGCTACATTCTTCTTCTTCTTTTTTTCTTTCTTAACATATATTGCATTATTTGTTTCAGAGGTACAGATCCGAGATTCATCAGTCTTGCACAATTCACAGTGCTTACCAGAACACATACCCTCCCCAGTGTCCATCACCCAGTCACCCCATCCCTCCCACCCCACCCCCCACTCCAGCAACCCTCAGTTTGTTTCCTGAGATTAAGAATTCCTCATATCAGTGAGGTCATATGATACACGTCTTTCTCTGTTTGACTTATTTCGCTCAGCATAATACCCTCCAGTTCCATCCACGTCGTTGCAAATGGCAAGATCTCATTCCTTTTGATGGCTGCATAATATTCCATTGTATATATATATATATATATATATATATATATATATATATATATACCACATCTTCTTTATCCATTCATCTGTTGATGGACACCTTGGCTCTTTCCACAGTTTGGCTATTCTGGACATTGCTGCTATAAACATCGGGGTGCACGTACCCTTTCGGGTCCCTACTTTGGTATCTTTGGGGTAAATACCCAGGAGGGCAATTGCTGGATCATATGGTAGCTCTATTTTCAACTTTTTGAGGAATCTCCATACTGTTTTCCAGAGTGGCTCAGGCCCGGCTATTTTAGCCGAAGCACGAATTCTCTAAAGAGTTGTTCCCTTGAGTTAGGTGGTTGGCTTTAGGCCTGCAGGCACACCCGGGGCAAGGGTCCTAGCATCAGAAACAAGAGGTGAGTTGAGAGCTCCCTTCCACACCGGCCTGTTTCTCACTCCCTTTCACGTGTGGGACCCTTTCCCGGTCTCCCATACAGGAGCACTGTAAAATTCCTCCGTCTTCAGGAACGGCAATGTTAGATAAAGGGCAGTAACTATACACCATGGATTCTTGGCCTTAGTAGCCTGGTAGGCGAATGAGCTGCAGCTGGGATTCTTTACAGGCTTGTTCCTTCCAAGTCCGTGTTGAGCCCGGAGCATTCCAAGCACACATGGAGCACTAGTGTTAGCTTCAGGTAGCAAGAGCTGAGTCCAGAGGTGCCTTCTGGCCGGAACTGTTTCCGCCTCGGTTTCACGTATGGAACCCGTTCCCCAGGCTCTCACCCACGGTACCCTGTATACTGCTTCCTCCGTCTAGAGGTCGACGGTAACGGAAGCACGATTTCTCTACACTGTTGTTTCTTTGAGTTAGAACGCTAGTGATGAGGCTTCCATGCAAAAGTGGGGCCGCAGTGCTAGCTTGAGGAAACACACGGGGAGTCGTGTTCTGCCTTCTGCTGGGGCCTGAGTCTCACTCGCAAAAAGCTTTGGACTCCCTTGCAGTGCTCTCATGCACGCACACGACAAAATGCTTCCCCCCTCAGCAGCGGCTGTTTTAGCTGAAGCATGGATTCTCCACCGAGTTTTGCCTTCGAGTTAGGCGGTTTTCATTAAGCCTGCCTGCACACACAGCCGGGGCAACGGTACTCGCCCCATAACCATGGTGTGAGTTGAGAGCTGCCTTCTCTCCGGCCTGTCTCTCCCTCGATTTTACGAACTGGAACCCGTCCCCAGGCTCTCACCCACAGTACACCCTAAACTGCTATCTCCCACACAGAGGTCGACGGTCGCTAAAGCACGGTTTCTCTTCAGTGTTGTTTCTCCGAGTTAGAACGCTTGCTCTTAGACTTCCCTGCAAAAGTGGGGCCGCAGTGCTAGCTTCAGGAAACAAGTGGGGAGTCGTGTTCTGCCTTCTGCCGGGGCCTGAGTCCCACACGGGAAATGGTTCTGCGCTCACTTGCAGTGCGCTCACGCATGCACACAGCAAAATGCGTCCACCCTCGGGCATGGCTACTTTAGCCGAAGCAGGAATTCTCTACAGAGTTGTTCCTTTGAGTTCGGTGGTTGGCTTTAGGCCTGCAGGCACACCCGGGGCAAGGGTACTAGCCTCATAAACAAGAGGTGAGTTGAGAGCTGCCTTCCGCTCCGGCCTGTTTCTCACTCCATTTCACGTATGGGACCCTTTCCCCGGGCTCTCATACACGAGCACTGTCAAATTCCTCTGGCTTCAGGAACGGCAATGTTAACTAAAGCGCAGTAACTCTATAGCATTGATTCTTGGTGTTAGTAGCCTGGTAAGTAGGCATCCAGGCACACAGGGTACAGCAGTGCTAATCTCCTAAAACAAGAGGGGAGTCGACAGCAGCCTTCCTTACAGGCCTGCTTCTCACTCCGAGTTACGTTTAGGTTCCACTTCTCATGCTTTCCCGAAAACACACAATCGAGGAAGTGCACGCTCAGGAAGGGCGATCTTTGCTGACGCACGGGTTCTCTACAGTTTTGTTCCTTTGCGTTGGGTGGATGGCCCTTAGGACTCCACGCACACACGGGAGAGCCGATCTAGTTTCCCGAAACAAGAGTTGAGTCGATAGGTGCCTTCTGCCCATGCTTATTTCTCCCTCGGAATTCTGCTGGGACTCATTCCCCAGGTTTGCACTCAAGCAGAGTTGAACATGCTGCCACCCTGTGGCGAGGCGAATGAGCTGAAGCTGGGATTCTTGACCGGCTTCTTTCTGCCAAATCAGTGTGGAGCACTTAGCATTCCTATGCACACATGGAGCAGTAGTGGTAGCTTCAGGTAACAGGAGCTGAGCCGAGAGGTGCCTTCTGGGCCGGACTTCTTCTCCCTCGGTTTCACGTAAGGAACCCGTTCCCCAGGCTCTCACCCACGGTAGCCTGGAAACTGCTTCCTCCCTCAGAGACGTGGATGGCAGCTAAAGCACGATTTCTCTACCGTGTTGTTTCTTCGAGTTAGAACGCTAGCGATTAGACTTCCATGCAAAAGTGGGGCCGCAGAGCTAACTTCATGAAACAAGTGGGGAGGCGTGTCCTCCCTTCTCCCGGGGCCTGAGTCTCACACGGAAAATGGTTTGGGACTCCATTGCACTTCTCTCACGCATGCACACAGCAAAATGCTTCCAGCCTCAGGAATGCCTATTTTCGCTGAAGCAGGAATTCTCTACAGAGTTGTTCCTTCGACTTAGGTGCTTGGCTTTAGGCCTGCAGGCACACCCGGGGCAAATGCACTAGCCTCGTAAACAAAAGGTGAGTTGACAGCTGCCTTCTGCACTGGCCTGTCTCTCCCTCGATTTTACCTATGGAACCTGTCCCCAGGCTGTCACCCACAGTGCGGCGCGAACTGCTTTCTCACACAGAGAGGTCGACGGTAGCTAAAGCACGCTTTCTCTCCACTGTTGTTTCTTCGAGTTTGAACGCTAGTGATTAGACTTCCAGGCAAAAGTGGGGCCGCAGTGCGAGCTTCATGAAACAAGTGGGGAGTCGTGTTCTGCTTTCTTCCGGGGCCTGAGTCTCACACAGGAAATGGTTTGGGACTCAGTTGCAGTGCGCTCACGCTTGCACACAGCAAAATGCGTCCACCCTCAGGCATGGCTATTTTATTTATTTATTTTTTTTTTTGCTAGAATTATGGGTTTCTCTTTTCTTTTTTTTTTTAATTTTTTTATTGTTATGTTAATCCCCATACATTACATCATTAGTTTTAGATATAGTGTTCCATGATTCATTGTTTGTGCATAACACCCAGTGCTCCATGCAGAACGTGCCCTCCTCAATACCCATCACCAGGCTAACCCATCTTCCCACCCCCCTCCCCTCTAGAACCCTCAGTTTGTTTTTCAGAGTCCATCGTCTCTCATGGTTCTTCTCCCCCTCCGATTTCCCCCCCTTCATTCTTCCCCTCCTGCTACATTCTTCTTCTTCTTTTTTTCTTTCTTAACATATATTGCATTATTTGTTTCAGAGGTACAGATCCGAGATTCAACAGTCTTGCACAATTCACAGTGCTTACCAGAACACATACCCTCCCCAGTGTCCATCACCCAGTCACCCCATCCCTCCCACCCCACCCCCCACTCCAGCAACCCTCAGTTTGTTTCCTGAGATTAAGAATTCCTCATATCAGTGAGGTCATATGATACACGTCTTTCTCTGTTTGACTTATTTCGCTCAGCATAATACCCTCCAGTTCCATCCACGTCGTTGCAAATGGCAAGATCTCATTCCTTTTGATGGCTGCATAATATATATATATACCACATCTTCTTTATCCATTCATCTGTTGATGGACATCTTGGCTCTTTCCACAGTTTGGCTATTCTGGACATTGCTGCTATAAACATCGGGGTGCACGTACCCTTTCGGGTCCCTACTTTGGTATCTTTGGGGTAAATACCCAGGAGGGCAATTGCTGGATCATATGGTAGCTCTATTTTCAACTTTTTGAGGAACCTCCATACTGTTTTCCAGAGTGGCTCAGGCCCGGCTATTTTAGCCGAAGCACGAATTCTCTAAAGAGTTGTTCCCTTGAGTTAGGTGGTTGGCTTTAGGCCTGCAGGCACACCCGGGGCAAGGGTCCTAGCATCAGAAACAAGAGGTGAGTTGAGAGCTCCCTTCCACACCGGCCTGTTTCTCACTCCCTTTCACGTGTGGGACCCTTTCCCGGTCTCCCATACAGGAGCACTGTAAAATTCCTCCGTCTTCAGGAACGGCAATGTTAGATAAAGGGCAGTAACTATACACCATGGATTCTTGGCCTTAGTAGCCTGGTAGGCGAATGAGCTGCAGCTGGGATTCTTTACAGGCTTGTTCCTTCCAAGTCCGTGTTGAGCCCGGAGCATTCCAAGCACACATGGAGCACTAGTGTTAGCTTCAGGTAGCAAGAGCTGAGTCCAGACTTGCCTTCTGGCCGGAACTGTTTCCGCCTCGGTTTCACGTATGGAACCCGTTCCCCAGGCTCTCACCCACGGTACCCTGTATACTGCTTCCTCCGTCTAGAGGTCGACGGTAACGGAAGCACGATTTCTCTACACTGTTGTTTCTTTGAGTTAGAACGCTAGTGATGAGGCTTCCATGCAAAAGTGGGGCCGCAGTGCTAGCTTGAGGAAACACACGGGGAGTCGTGTTCTGCCTTCTGCTGGGGCCTGAGTCTCACTCGCAAAAAGCTTTGGACTCCCTTGCAGTGCTCTCATGCACGCACACGACAAAATGCTTCCCCCCTCAGCAGCGGCTGTTTTAGCTGAAGCATGGATTCTCCACCGAGTTTTGCCTTCGAGTTAGGCGGTTTTCATTAAGCCTGCCTGCACACACAGCCGGGGCAACGGTACTCGCCCCATAACCATGGTGTGAGTTGAGAGCTGCCTTCTCTCCGGCCTGTCTCTCCCTCGATTTTACGAAATGGAACCCGTCCCCAGGCTCTCACCCACAGTACACCCTAAACTGCTATCTCCCACACAGAGGTCGACGGTCGCTAAAGCACGGTTTCTCTTCAATGTTGTTTCTCCGAGTTAGAACGCTTGCTCTTAGACTTCCCTGCAAAAGTGGGGCCGCAGTGCTAGCTTCAGGAAACAAGTGGGGAGTCGTGTTCTGCCTTCTGCCGGGGCCTGAGTCCCACACGGGAAATGGTTCTGCGCTCACTTGCAGTGCGCTCACGCATGCACACAGCAAAATGCGTCCACCCTCGGGCATGGCTACTTTAGCCGAAGCAGGAATTCTCTACAGAGTTGTTCCTTTGAGTTCGGTGGTTGGCTTTAGGCCTGCAGGCACACCCGGGGCAAGGGTACTAGCCTCATAAACAAGAGGTGAGTTGAGAGCTGCCTTCCGCTCCGGCCTGTTTCTCACTCCATTTCACGTATGGGACCCTTTCCCCGGGCTCTCATACACGAGCACTGTCAAATTCCTCTGGCTTCAGGAACGGCAATGTTAACTAAAGCGCAGTAACTCTATAGCATTGATTCTTGGTGTTAGTAGCCTGGTAAGTAGGCATCCAGGCACACAGGGTACAGCAGTGCTAATCTCCTAAAACAAGAGGGGAGTCGACAGCAGCCTTCCTTACAGGCCTCCTTCTCACTCCGAGTTACGTTTAGGTTCCACTTCTCATGCTTTCCCGAAAACACACAATCGAGGAAGTGCACGCTCAGGAAGGGCGATCTTTGCTGACGCACGGGTTCTCTACAGTTTTGTTCCTTTGCGTTGGGTGGATGGCCCTTAGGACTCCACGCACACACGGGAGAGCCGATCTAGTTTCCCGAAACAAGAGTTGAGTCGATAGGTGCCTTCTGCCCATGCTTATTTCTCCCTCGGAATTCTGCTGGGACTCATTCCCCAGGTTTGCACTCAAGCAGAGTTGAACATGCTGCCACCCTGTGGCGAGGCGAATGAGCTGAAGCTGGGATTCTTGACCGGCTTCTTTCTGCCAAATCAGTGTGGAGCACTTAGCATTCCTATGCACACATGGAGCAGTAGTGGTAGCTTCAGGTAACAGGAGCTGAGCCGAGAGGTGCCTTCTGGGCCGGACTTCTTCTCCCTCGGTTTCACGTAAGGAACCCGTTCCCCAGGCTCTCACCCACGGTAGCCTGGAAACTGCTTCCTCCCTCAGAGACGTGGATGGCAGCTAAAGCACGATTTCTCTACCGTGTTGTTTCTTCGAGTTAGAACGCTAGCGATTAGACTTCCATGCAAAAGTGGGGCCGCAGAGCTAACTTCATGAAACAAGTGGGGAGGCGTGTCCTCCCTTCTCCCGGGGCCTGAGTCTCACACGGAAAATGGTTTGGGACTCCATTGCACTTCTCTCACGCATGCACACAGCAAAATGCTTCCAGCCTCAGGAATGCCTATTTTCGCTGAAGCAGGAATTCTCTACAGAGTTGTTCCTTCGACTTAGGTGCTTGGCTTTAGGCCTGCAGGCACACCCGGGGCAAATGCACTAGCCTCGTAAACAAAAGGTGAGTTGACAGCTGCCTTCTGCACTGGCCTGTCTCTCCCTCGATTTTACCTATGGAACCTGTCCCCAGGCTGTCACCCACAGTGCGGCGTGAACTGCTTTCTCACACAGAGAGGTCGACGGTAGCTAAAGCACGCTTTCTCTCCACTGTTGTTTCTTCGAGTTTGAACGCTGGTGATTAGACTTCCAGGCAAAAGTGGGGCCGCAGTGCGAGCTTCATGAAACAAGTGGGGAGTCGTGTTCTGCTTTCTTCCGGGGCCTGAGTCTCACACAGGAAATGGTTTGGGACTCAGTTGCAGTGCGCTCACGCTTGCACACAGCAAAATGCGTCCACCCTCAGGCATGGCTATTTTATTTATTTATTTATTTTTTTGCTAGAATTATGGGTTTCTCTTTTCTTTTTTTTTTAAATTTTTTTATTGTTATGTTAATCCCCATACATTACATCATTAGTTTTAGATATAGTGTTCCATGATTCATTGTTTGTGCATAACACCCAGTGCTCCATGCAGAACGTGCCCTCCTCAATACCCATCACCAGGCTAACCCATCTTCCCACCCCCATCCCCTCTAGAACCCTCAGTTTGTTTTTCAGAGTCCATCGTCTCTCATGGTTCTTCTCCCCCTCCGATTTCCCCCCCTTCATTCTTCCCCTCCTGCTACATTCTTCTTCTTCTTTTTTTCTTTCTTAACATATATTGCATTATTTGTTTCAGAGGTACAGATCTGAGATTCATCAGTCTTGCACAATTCACAGCGCTTACCAGAACACATACCCTCCCCAGTGTCCATCACCCAGTCACCCCATCCCTCCCACCCCACCCCCCACTCCAGCAACCCTCAGTTTGTTTCCTGAGATTAAGAATTCCTCATATCAGTGAGGTCATATGATACACGTCTTTCTCTGTTTGACTTATTTCGCTCAGCATAATACCCTCCAGTTCCATCCACGTCGTTGCAAATGGCAAGATCTCATTCCTTTTGATGGCTGCATAATATTCCATTATATATATATATATATATATATATATATATATATATATATACCACATCTTCTTTATCCATTCATCTGTTGATGGACATCTTGGCTCTTTCCACAGTTTGGCTATTCTGGACATTGCTGCTATAAACATCGGGGTGCACGTACCCTTTCGGGTCCCTACTTTGGTATCTTTGGGGTAAATACCCAGGAGGGCAATTGCTGGATCATATGGTAGCTCTATTTTCAACTTTTTGAGGAACCTCCATACTGTTTTCCAGAGTGGCTCAGGCCCGGCTATTTTAGCCGAAGCACGAATTCTCTAAAGAGTTGTTCCCTTGAGTTAGGTGGTTGGCTTTAGGCCTGCAGGCACACCCGGGGCAAGGGTCCTAGCATCAGAAACAAGAGGTGAGTTGAGAGCTCCCTTCCACACCGGCCTGTTTCTCACTCCCTTTCACGTGTGGGACCCTTTCCCGGTCTCCCATACAGGAGCACTGTAAAATTCCTCCGTCTTCAGGAACGGCAATGTTAGATAAAGGGCAGTAACTATACACCATGGATTCTTGGCCTTAGTAGCCTGGTAGGCGAATGAGCTGCAGCTGGGATTCTTTACAGGCTTGTTCCTTCCAAGTCCGTGTTGAGCCCGGAGCATTCCAAGCACACATGGAGCACTAGTGTTAGCTTCAGGTAGCAAGAGCTGAGTCCAGAGGTGCCTTCTGGCCGGAACTGTTTCCGCCTCGGTTTCACGTATGGAACCCGTTCCCCAGGCTCTCACCCACGGTACCCTGTATACTGCTTCCTCCGTCTAGAGGTCGACGGTAACGGAAGCACGATTTCTCTACACTGTTGTTTCTTTGAGTTAGAACGCTAGTGATGAGGCTTCCATGCAAAAGTGGGGCCGCAGTGCTAGCTTGAGGAAACACACGGGGAGTCGTGTTCTGCCTTCTGCTGGGGCCTGAGTCTCACTCGCAAAAAGCTTTGGACTCCCTTGCAGTGCTCTCATGCACGCACACGACAAAATGCTTCCCCCCTCAGCAGCGGCTGTTTTAGCTGAAGCATGGATTCTCCACCGAGTTTTGCCTTCGAGTTAGGCGGTTTTCATTAAGCCTGCCTGCACACACAGCCGGGGCAACGGTACTCGCCCCATAACCATGGTGTGAGTTGAGAGCTGCCTTCTCTCCGGCCTGTCTCTCCCTCGATTTTACGAACTGGAACCCGTCCCCAGGCTCTCACCCACAGTACACCCTAAACTGCTATCTCCCACACAGAGGTCGACGGTCGCTAAAGCACGGTTTCTCTTCAGTGTTGTTTCTCCGAGTTAGAACGCTTGCTCTTAGACTTCCCTGCAAAAGTGGGGCCGCAGTGCTAGCTTCAGGAAACAAGTGGGGAGTCGTGTTCTGCCTTCTGCCGGGGCCTGAGTCCCACACGGGAAATGGTTCTGCGCTCACTTGCAGTGCGCTCACGCATGCACACAGCAAAATGCGTCCACCCTCGGGCATGGCTACTTTAGCCGAAGCAGGAATTCTCTACAGAGTTGTTCCTTTGAGTTCGGTGGTTGGCTTTAGGCCTGCAGGCACACCCGGGGCAAGGGTACTAGCCTCATAAACAAGAGGTGAGTTGAGAGCTGCCTTCCGCTCCGGCCTGTTTCTCACTCCATTTCACGTATGGGACCCTTTCCCCGGGCTCTCATACACGAGCACTGTCAAATTCCTCTGGCTTCAGGAACGGCAATGTTAACTAAAGCGCAGTAACTCTATAGCATTGATTCTTGGTGTTAGTAGCCTGGTAAGTAGGCATCCAGGCACACAGGGTACAGCAGTGCTAATCTCCTAAAACAAGAGGGGAGTCGACAGCAGCCTTCCTTACAGGCCTGCTTCTCACTCCGAGTTACGTTTAGGTTCCACTTCTCATGCTTTCCCGAAAACACACAATCGAGGAAGTGCACGCTCAGGAAGGGCGATCTTTGCTGACGCACGGGTTCTCTACAGTTTTGTTCCTTTGCGTTGGGTGGATGGCCCTTAGGACTCCACGCACACACGGGAGAGCCGATCTAGTTTCCCGAAACAAGAGTTGAGTCGATAGGTGCCTTCTGCCCATGCTTATTTCTCCCTCGGAATTCTGCTGGGACTCATTCCCCAGGTTTGCACTCAAGCAGAGTTGAACATGCTGCCACCCTGTGGCGAGGCGAATGAGCTGAAGCTGGGATTCTTGACCGGCTTCTTTCTGCCAAATCAGTGTGGAGCACTTAGCATTCCTATGCACACATGGAGCAGTAGTGGTAGCTTCAGGTAACAGGAGCTGAGCCGAGAGGTGCCTTCTGGGCCGGACTTCTTCTCCCTCGGTTTCACGTAAGGAACCCGTTCCCCAGGCTCTCACCCACGGTAGCCTGGAAACTGCTTCCTCCCTCAGAGACGTGGATGGCAGCTAAAGCACGATTTCTCTACCGTGTTGTTTCTTCGAGTTAGAACGCTAGCGATTAGACTTCCATGCAAAAGTGGGGCCGCAGAGCTAACTTCATGAAACAAGTGGGGAGGCGTGTCCTCCCTTCTCCCGGGGCCTGAGTCTCACACGGAAAATGGTTTGGGACTCCATTGCACTTCTCTCACGCATGCACACAGCAAAATGCTTCCAGCCTCAGGAATGCCTATTTTCGCTGAAGCAGGAATTCTCTACAGAGTTGTTCCTTCGACTTAGGTGCTTGGCTTTAGGCCTGCAGGCACACCCGGGGCAAATGCACTAGCCTCGTAAACAAAAGGTGAGTTGACAGCTGCCTTCTGCACTGGCCTGTCTCTCCCTCGATTTTACCTATGGAACCTGTCCCCAGGCTGTCACCCACAGTGCGGCGCGAACTGCTTTCTCACACAGAGAGGTCGACGGTAGCTAAAGCACGCTTTCCCTCCACTGTTGTTTCTTCGAGTTTGAACGCTAGTGATTAGACTTCCAGGCAAAAGTGGGGCCGCAGTGCGAGCTTCATGAAACAAGTGGGGAGTCGTGTTCTGCTTTCTTCCGGGGCCTGAGTCTCACACAGGAAATGGTTTGGGACTCAGTTGCAGTGCGCTCACGCTTGCACACAGCAAAATGCGTCCACCCTCAGGCATGGCTATTTTATTTATTTATTTATTTTTTTGCTAGAATTATGGGTTTCTCTTTTCTTTTTTTTTTTAAATTTTTTTATTGTTATGTTAATCCCCATACATTACATCATTAGTTTTAGATATAGTGTTCCATGTTTCATTGTTTGTGCATAACACCCAGTGCTCCATGCAGAACGTGCCCTCCTCAATACCCATCACCAGGCTAACCCATCTTCCCACCCCCCTCCCCTCTAGAACCCTCAGTTTGTTTTTCAGAGTCCATCGTCTCTCATGGTTCTTCTCCCCCTCCGATTTCCCCCCCTTCATTCTTCCCCTCCTGCTACATTCTTCTTCTTCTTTTTTTCTTTCTTAACATATATTGCATTATTTGTTTCAGAGGTACAGATCTGAGATTCAACAGTCTTGCACAATTCACAGTGCTTACCAGAACACATACCCTCCCCAGTGTCCATCACCCAGTCACCCCATCCCTCCCACCCCACCCCCCACTCCAGCAACCCTCAGTTTGTTTCCTGAGATTAAGAATTCCTCATATCAGTGAGGTCATATGATACACGTCTTTCTCTGTTTGACTTATTTCGCTCAGCATAATACCCTCCAGTTCCATCCTCGTCGTTGCAAATGGCAAGATCTCATTCCTTTTGATGGCTGCATAATATTCCATTGTATATATATATATATATATATACCACATCTTCTTTATCCATTCATCTGTTGATGGACATCTTGGCTCTTTCCACAGTTTGGCTATTCTGGACATTGCTGCTATAAATATCGGGGTGCACGTACCCTTTCGGGTCCCTACTTTGGTATCTTTGGGGTAAATACCCAGGAGGGCAATTGCTGGATCATATGGTAGCTCTATTTTCAACTTTTTGAGGAACCTCCATACTGTTTTCCAGAGTGGCTCAGGCCCGGCTATTTTAGCCGAAGCACGAATTCTCTAAAGAGTTGTTCCCTTGAGTTAGGTGGTTGGCTTTAGGCCTGCAGGCACACCCGGGGCAAGGGTCCTAGCATCAGAAACAAGAGGTGAGTTGAGAGCTCCCTTCCACACCGGCCTGTTTCTCACTCCCTTTCACGTGTGGGACCCTTTCCCGGTCTCCCATACAGGAGCACTGTAAAATTCCTCCGTCTTCAGGAACGGCAATGTTAGATAAAGGGCAGTAACTATACACCATGGATTCTTGGCCTTAGTAGCCTGGTAGGCGAATGAGCTGCAGCTGGGATTCTTTACAGGCTTGTTCCTTCCAAGTCCGTGTTGAGCCCGGAGCATTCCAAGCACACATGGAGCACTAGTGTTAGCTTCAGGTAGCAAGAGCTGAGTCCAGAGGTGCCTTCTGGCCGGAACTGTTTCCGCCTCGGTTTCACGTATGGAACCCGTTCCCCAGGCTCTCACCCACGGTACCCTGTATACTGCTTCCTCCGTCTAGAGGTCGACGGTAACGGAAGCACGATTTCTCTACACTGTTGTTTCTTTGAGTTAGAACGCTAGTGATGAGGCTTCCATGCAAAAGTGGGGCCGCAGTGCTAGCTTGAGGAAACACACGGGGAGTCGTGTTCTGCCTTCTGCTGGGGCCTGAGTCTCACTCGCAAAAAGCTTTGGACTCCCTTGCAGTGCTCTCATGCACGCACACGACAAAATGCTTCCCCCCTCAGCAGCGGCTGTTTTAGCTGAAGCATGGATTCTCCACCGAGTTTTGCCTTCGAGTTAGGCGGTTTTCATTAAGCCTGCCTGCACACACAGCCGGGGCAACGGTACTCGCCCCATAACCATGGTGTGAGTTGAGAGCTGCCTTCTCTCCGGCCTGTCTCTCCCTCGATTTTACGAACTGGAACCCGTCCCCAGGCTCTCACCCACAGTACACCCTAAACTGCTATCTCCCACACAGAGGTCGACGGTCGCTAAAGCACGGTTTCTCTTCAGTGTTGTTTCTCCGAGTTAGAACGCTTGCTCTTAGACTTCCCTGCAAAAGTGGGGCCGCAGTGCTAGCTTCAGGAAACAAGTGGGGAGTCGTGTTCTGCCTTCTGCCGGGGCCTGAGTCCCACACGGGAAATGGTTCTGCGCTCACTTGCAGTGCGCTCACGCATGCACACAGCAAAATGCGTCCACCCTCGGGCATGGCTACTTTAGCCGAAGCAGGAATTCTCTACAGAGTTGTTCCTTTGAGTTCGGTGGTTGGCTTTAGGCCTGCAGGCACACCCGGGGCAAGGGTACTAGCCTCATAAACAAGAGGTGAGTTGAGAGCTGCCTTCCGCTCCGGCCTGTTTCTCACTCCATTTCACGTATGGGACCCTTTCCCCGGGCTCTCATACACGAGCACTGTCAAATTCCTCTGGCTTCAGGAACGGCAATGTTAACTAAAGCGCAGTAACTCTATAGCATTGATTCTTGGTGTTAGTAGCCTGGTAAGTAGGCATCCAGGCACACAGGGTACAGCAGTGCTAATCTCCTAAAACAAGAGGGGAGTCGACAGCAGCCTTCCTTACAGGCCTGCTTCTCACTCCGAGTTACGTTTAGGTTCCACTTCTCATGCTTTCCCGAAAACACACAATCGAGGAAGTGCACGCTCAGGAAGGGCGATCTTTGCTGACGCACGGGTTCTCTACAGTTTTGTTCCTTTGCGTTGGGTGGATGGCCCTTAGGACTCCACGCACACACGGGAGAGCCGATCTAGTTTCCCGAAACAAGAGTTGAGTCGATAGGTGCCTTCTGCCCATGCTTATTTCTCCCTCGGAATTCTGCTGGGACTCATTCCCCAGGTTTGCACTCAAGCAGAGTTGAACATGCTGCCACCCTGTGGCGAGGCGAATGAGCTGAAGCTGGGATTCTTGACCGGCTTCTTTCTGCCAAATCAGTGTGGAGCACTTAGCATTCCTATGCACACATGGAGCAGTAGTGGTAGCTTCAGGTAACAGGAGCTGAGCCGAGAGGTGCCTTCTGGGCCGGACTTCTTCTCCCTCGGTTTCACGTAAGGAACCCGTTCCCCAGGCTCTCACCCACGGTAGCCTGGAAACTGCTTCCTCCCTCAGAGACGTGGATGGCAGCTAAAGCACGATTTCTCTACCGTGTTGTTTCTTCGAGTTAGAACGCTAGCGATTAGACTTCCATGCAAAAGTGGGGCCGCAGAGCTAACTTCATGAAACAAGTGGGGAGGCGTGTCCTCCCTTCTCCCGGGGCCTGAGTCTCACACGGAAAATGGTTTGGGACTCCATTGCACTTCTCTCACGCATGCACACAGCAAAATGCTTCCAGCCTCAGGAATGCCTATTTTCGCTGAAGCAGGAATTCTCTACAGAGTTGTTCCTTCGACTTAGGTGCTTGGCTTTAGGCCTGCAGGCACACCCGGGGCAAATGCACTAGCCTCGTAAACAAAAGGTGAGTTGACAGCTGCCTTCTGCACTGGCCTGTCTCTCCCTCGATTTTACCTATGGAACCTGTCCCCAGGCTGTCACCCACAGTGCGGCGCGAACTGCTTTCTCACACAGAGAGGTCGACGGTAGCTAAAGCACGCTTTCCCTCCACTGTTGTTTCTTCGAGTTTGAACGCTAGTGATTAGACTTCCAGGCAAAAGTGGGGCCGCAGTGCGAGCTTCATGAAACAAGTGGGGAGTCGTGTTCTGCTTTCTTCCGGGGCCTGAGTCCCACACAGGAAATGGTTTGGGACTCAGTTGCAGTGCTCTCACGCTTGCACACAGCAAAATGCGTCCACCCTCAGGCATGGCTATTTTATTTATTTATTTATTTTTTTGCTAGAATTATGGGTTTCTCTTTTCTTTTTTTTTTAAAATTTTTTTATTGTTATGTTAATCCCCATACATTACATCATTAGTTTTAGATATAGTGTTCCATGTTTCATTGTTTGTGCATAACACCCAGTGCTCCATGCAGAACGTGCCCTCCTCAATACCCATCACCAGGCTAACCCATCTTCCCACCCCCCTCCCCTCTAGAACCCTCAGTTTGTTTTTCAGAGTCCATCGTCTCTCATGGTTCTTCTCCCCCTCCGATTTCCCCCCCTTCATTCTTCCCCTCCTGCTACATTCTTCTTCTTCTTTTTTTCTTTCTTAACATATATTGCATTATTTGTTTCAGAGGTACAGATCCGAGATTCAACAGTCTTGCACAATTCACAGTGCTTACCAGAACACATACCCTCCCCAGTGTCCATCACCCAGTCACCCCATCCCTCCCACCCCACCCCCCACTCCAGCAACCCTCAGTTTGTTTCCTGAGATTAAGAATTCCTCATATCAGTGAGGTCATATGATACACGTCTTTCTCTGTTTGACTTATTTCGCTCAGCATAATACCCTCCAGTTCCATCCACGTCGTTGCAAATGGCAAGATCTCATTCCTTTTGATGGCTGCATAATATTCCATTGTATATATATATATATATATACCACATCTTCTTTATCCATTCATCTGTTGATGGACATCTTGGCTCTTTCCACAGTTTGGCTATTCTGGACATTGCTGCTATAAACATCGGGGTGCACGTACCCTTTCGGGTCCCTACTTTGGTATCTTTGGGGTAAATACCCAGGAGGGCAATTGCTGGATCATATGGTAGCTCTATTTTCAACTTTTTGAGGAACCTCCATACTGTTTTCCAGAGTGGCTCAGGCCCGGCTATTTTAGCCAAAGCACGAATTCTCTAAAGAGTTGTTCCCTTGAGTTAGGTGGTTGGCTTTAGGCCTGCAGGCACACCCGGGGCAAGGGTCCTAGCATCAGAAACAAGAGGTGAGTTGAGAGCTCCCTTCCACACCGGCCTGTTTCTCACTCCCTTTCACGTGTGGGACCCTTTCCCGGTCTCCCATACAGGAGCACTGTAAAATTCCTCCGTCTTCAGGAACGGCAATGTTAGATAAAGGGCAGTAACTATACACCATGGATTCTTGGCCTTAGTAGCCTGGTAGGCGAATGAGCTGCAGCTGGGATTCTTTACAGGCTTGTTCCTTCCAAGTCCGTGTTGAGCCCGGAGCATTCCAAGCACACATGGAGCACTAGTGTTAGCTTCAGGTAGCAAGAGCTGAGTCCAGAGGTGCCTTCTGGCCGGAACTGTTTCCGCCTCGGTTTCACGTATGGAACCCGTTCCCCAGGCTCTCACCCACGGTACCCTGTATACTGCTTCCTCCGTCTAGAGGTCGACGGTAACGGAAGCACGATTTCTCTACACTGTTGTTTCTTTGAGTTAGAACGCTAGTGATGAGGCTTCCATGCAAAAGTGGGGCCGCAGTGCTAGCTTGAGGAAACACACGGGGAGTCGTGTTCTGCCTTCTGCTGGGGCCTGAGTCTCACTCGCAAAAAGCTTTGGACTCCCTTGCAGTGCTCTCATGCACGCACACGACAAAATGCTTCCCCCCTCAGCAGCGGCTGTTTTAGCTGAAGCATGGATTCTCCACCGAGTTTTGCCTTCGAGTTAGGCGGTTTTCATTAAGCCTGCCTGCACACACAGCCGGGGCAACGGTACTCGCCCCATAACCATGGTGTGAGTTGAGAGCTGCCTTCTCTCCGGCCTGTCTCTCCCTCGATTTTACGAACTGGAACCCGTCCCCAGGCTCTCACCCACAGTACACCCTAAACTGCTATCTCCCACACAGAGGTCGACGGTCGCTAAAGCACGGTTTCTCTTCAGTGTTGTTTCTCCGAGTTAGAACGCTTGCTCTTAGACTTCCCTGCAAAAGTGGGGCCGCAGTGCTAGCTTCAGGAAACAAGTGGGGAGTCGTGTTCTGCCTTCTGCCGGGGCCTGAGTCCCACACGGGAAATGGTTCTGCGCTCACTTGCAGTGCGCTCACGCATGCACACAGCAAAATGCGTCCACCCTCGGGCATGGCTACTTTAGCCGAAGCAGGAATTCTCTACAGAGTTGTTCCTTTGAGTTCGGTGGTTGGCTTTAGGCCTGCAGGCACACCCGGGGCAAGGGTACTAGCCTCATAAACAAGAGGTGAGTTGAGAGCTGCCTTCCGCTCCGGCCTGTTTCTCACTCCATTTCACGTATGGGACCCTTTCCCCGGGCTCTCATACACGAGCACTGTCAAATTCCTCTGGCTTCAGGAACGGCAATGTTAACTAAAGCGCAGTAACTCTATAGCATTGATTCTTGGTGTTAGTAGCCTGGTAAGTAGGCATCCAGGCACACAGGGTACAGCAGTGCTAATCTCCTAAAACAAGAGGGGAGTCGACAGCAGCCTTCCTTACAGGCCTGCTTCTCACTCCGAGTTACGTTTAGGTTCCACTTCTCATGCTTTCCCGAAAACACACAATCGAGGAAGTGCACGCTCAGGAAGGGCGATCTTTGCTGACGCACGGGTTCTCTACAGTTTTGTTCCTTTGCGTTGGGTGGATGGCCCTTAGGACTCCACGCACACACGGGAGAGCCGATCTAGTTTCCCGAAACAAGAGTTGAGTCGATAGGTGCCTTCTGCCCATGCTTATTTCTCCCTCGGAATTCTGCTGGGACTCATTCCCCAGGTTTGCACTCAAGCAGAGTTGAACATGCTGCCACCCTGTGGCGAGGCGAATGAGCTGAAGCTGGGATTCTTGACCGGCTTCTTTCTGCCAAATCAGTGTGGAGCACTTAGCATTCCTATGCACACATGGAGCAGTAGTGGTAGCTTCAGGTAACAGGAGCTGAGCCGAGAGGTGCCTTCTGGGCCGGACTTCTTCTCCCTCGGTTTCACGTAAGGAACCCGTTCCCCAGGCTCTCACCCACGGTAGCCTGGAAACTGCTTCCTCCCTCAGAGACGTGGATGGCAGCTAAAGCACGATTTCTCTACCGTGTTGTTTCTTCGAGTTAGAACGCTAGCGATTAGACTTCCATGCAAAAGTGGGGCCGCAGAGCTAACTTCATGAAACAAGTGGGGAGGCGTGTCCTCCCTTCTCCCGGGGCCTGAGTCTCACACGGAAAATGGTTTGGGACTCCATTGCACTTCTCTCACGCATGCACACAGCAAAATGCTTCCAGCCTCAGGAATGCCTATTTTCGCTGAAGCAGGAATTCTCTACAGAGTTGTTCCTTCGACTTAGGTGCTTGGCTTTAGGCCTGCAGGCACACCCGGGGCAAATGCACTAGCCTCGTAAACAAAAGGTGAGTTGACAGCTGCCTTCTGCACTGGCCTGTCTCTCCCTCGATTTTACCTATGGAACCTGTCCCCAGGCTGTCACCCACAGTGCGGCGCGAACTGCTTTCTCACACAGAGAGGTCGACGGTAGCTAAAGCACGCTTTCTCTCCACTGTTGTTTCTTCGAGTTTGAACGCTAGTGATTAGACTTCCAGGCAAAAGTGGGGCCGCAGTGCGAGCTTCATGAAACAAGTGGGGAGTCGTGTTCTGCTTTCTTCCGGGGCCTGAGTCTCACACAGGAAATGGTTTGGGACTCAGTTGCAGTGCGCTCACGCTTGCACACAGCAAAATGCGTCCACCCTCAGGCATGGCTATTTTATTTATTTATTTTTTTTTTTGCTAGAATTATGGGTTTTTCTTTTCTTTTTTTTTTTAATTTTTTTATTGTTATGTTAATCCCCATACATTACATCATTAGTTTTAGATATAGTGTTCCATGATTCATTGTTTGTGCATAACACCCAGTGCTCCATGCAGAACGTGCCCTCCTCAATACCCATCACCAGGCTAACCCATCTTCCCACCCCCCTCCCCTCTAGAACCCTCAGTTTGTTTTTCAGAGTCCATCGTCTCTCATGGTTCTTCTCCCCCTCCGATTTCCCCCCCTTCATTCTTCCCCTCCTGCTACATTCTTCTTCTTCTTTTTTTCTTTCTTAACATATATTGCATTATTTGTTTCAGAGGTACAGATCCGAGATTCAACAGTCTTGCACAATTCACAGTGCTTACCAGAACACATACCCTCCCCAGTGTCCATCACCCAGTCACCCCATCCCTCCCACCCCACCCCCCACTCCAGCAACCCTCAGTTTGTTTCCTGAGATTAAGAATTCCTCATATCAGTGAGGTCATATGATACACGTCTTTCTCTGTTTGACTTATTTCGCTCAGCATAATACCCTCCAGTTCCATCCACGTCGTTGCAAATGGCAAGATCTCATTCCTTTTGATGGCTGCATAATATTCCATTGTATATATATATATATATATATATATATATATATATATATATACCACATCTTCTTTATCCATTCATCTGTTGATGGACATCTTGGCTCTTTCCACAGTTTGGCTATTCTGGACATTGCTGCTATAAACATCGGGGTGCACGTACCCTTTCGGGTCCCTACTTTGGTATCTTTGGGGTAAATACCCAGGAGGGCAATTGCTGGATCATATGGTAGCTCTATTTTCAACTTTTTGAGGAACCTCCATACTGTTTTCCAGAGTGGCTCAGGCCCGGCTATTTTAGCCGAAGCACGAATTCTCTAAAGAGTTGTTCCCTTGAGTTAGGTGGTTGGCTTTAGGCCTGCAGGCACACCCGGGGCAAGGGTCCTAGCATCAGAAACAAGAGGTGAGTTGAGAGCTCCCTTCCACACCGGCCTGTTTCTCACTCCCTTTCACGTGTGGGACCCTTTCCCGGTCTCCCATACAGGAGCACTGTAAAATTCCTCCGTCTTCAGGAACGGCAATGTTAGATAAAGGGCAGTAACTATACACCATGGATTCTTGGCCTTAGTAGCCTGGTAGGCGAATGAGCTGCAGCTGGGATTCTTTACAGGCTTGTTCCTTCCAAGTCCGTGTTGAGCCCGGAGCATTCCAAGCACACATGGAGCACTAGTGTTAGCTTCAGGTAGCAAGAGCTGAGTCCAGAGGTGCCTTCTGGCCGGAACTGTTTCCGCCTCGGTTTCACGTATGGAACCCGTTCCCCAGGCTCTCACCCACGGTACCCTGTATACTGCTTCCTCCGTCTAGAGGTCGACGGTAACGGAAGCACGATTTCTCTACACTGTTGTTTCTTTGAGTTAGAACGCTAGTGATGAGGCTTCCATGCAAAAGTGGGGCCGCAGTGCTAGCTTGAGGAAACACACGGGGAGTCGTGTTCTGCCTTCTGCTGGGGCCTGAGTCTCACTCGCAAAAAGCTTTGGACTCCCTTGCAGTGCTCTCATGCACGCACACGACAAAATGCTTCCCCCCTCAGCAGCGGCTGTTTTAGCTGAAGCATGGATTCTCCACCGAGTTTTGCCTTCGAGTTAGGCGGTTTTCATTAAGCCTGCCTGCACACACAGCCGGGGCAACGGTACTCGCCCCATAACCATGGTGTGAGTTGAGAGCTGCCTTCTCTCCGGCCTGTCTCTCCCTCGATTTTACGAACTGGAACCCGTCCCCAGGCTCTCACCCACAGTACACCCTAAACTGCTATCTCCCACACAGAGGTCGACGGTCGCTAAAGCACGGTTTCTCTTCAGTGTTGTTTCTCCGAGTTAGAACGCTTGCTCTTAGACTTCCCTGCAAAAGTGGGGCCGCAGTGCTAGCTTCAGGAAACAAGTGGGGAGTCGTGTTCTGCCTTCTGCCGGGGCCTGAGTCCCACACGGGAAATGGTTCTGCGCTCACTTGCAGTGCGCTCACGCATGCACACAGCAAAATGCGTCCACCCTCGGGCATGGCTACTTTAGCCGAAGCAGGAATTCTCTACAGAGTTGTTCCTTTGAGTTCGGTGGTTGGCTTTAGGCCTGCAGGCACACCCGGGGCAAGGGTACTAGCCTCATAAACAAGAGGTGAGTTGAGAGCTGCCTTCCGCTCCGGCCTGTTTCTCACTCCATTTCACGTATGGGACCCTTTCCCCGGGCTCTCATACACGAGCACTGTCAAATTCCTCTGGCTTCAGGAACGGCAATGTTAACTAAAGCGCAGTAACTCTATAGCATTGATTCTTGGTGTTAGTAGCCTGGTAAGTAGGCATCCAGGCACACAGGGTACAGCAGTGCTAATCTCCTAAAACAAGAGGGGAGTCGACAGCAGCCTTCCTTACAGGCCTGCTTCTCACTCCGAGTTACGTTTAGGTTCCACTTCTCATGCTTTCCCGAAAACACACAATCGAGGAAGTGCACGCTCAGGAAGGGCGATCTTTGCTGACGCACGGGTTCTCTACAGTTTTGTTCCTTTGCGTTGGGTGGATGGCCCTTAGGACTCCACGCACACACGGGAGAGCCGATCTAGTTTCCCGAAACAAGAGTTGAGTCGATAGGTGCCTTCTGCCCATGCTTATTTCTCCCTCGGAATTCTGCTGGGACTCATTCCCCAGGTTTGCACTCAAGCAGAGTTGAACATGCTGCCACCCTGTGGCGAGGCGAATGAGCTGAAGCTGGGATTCTTGACCGGCTTCTTTCTGCCAAATCAGTGTGGAGCACTTAGCATTCCTATGCACACATGGAGCAGTAGTGGTAGCTTCAGGTAACAGGAGCTGAGCCGAGAGGTGCCTTCTGGGCCGGACTTCTTCTCCCTCGGTTTCACGTAAGGAACCCGTTCCCCAGGCTCTCACCCACGGTAGCCTGGAAACTGCTTCCTCCCTCAGAGACGTGGATGGCAGCTAAAGCACGATTTCTCTACCGTGTTGTTTCTTCGAGTTAGAACGCTAGCGATTAGACTTCCATGCAAAAGTGGGGCCGCAGAGCTAACTTCATGAAACAAGTGGGGAGGCGTGTCCTCCCTTCTCCCGGGGCCTGAGTCTCACACGGAAAATGGTTTGGGACTCCATTGCACTTCTCTCACGCATGCACACAGCAAAATGCTTCCAGCCTCAGGAATGCCTATTTTCGCTGAAGCAGGAATTCTCTACAGAGTTGTTCCTTCGACTTAGGTGCTTGGCTTTAGGCCTGCAGGCACACCCGGGGCAAATGCACTAGCCTCGTAAACAAAAGGTGAGTTGACAGCTGCCTTCTGCACTGGCCTGTCTCTCCCTCGATTTTACCTATGGAACCTGTCCCCAGGCTGTCACCCACAGTGCGGCGCGAACTGCTTTCTCACACAGAGAGGTCGACGGTAGCTAAAGCACGCTTTCTCTCCACTGTTGTTTCTTCGAGTTTGAACGCTAGTGATTAGACTTCCAGGCAAAAGTGGGGCCGCAGTGCGAGCTTCATGAAACAAGTGGGGAGTCGTGTTCTGCTTTCTTCCGGGGCCTGAGTCTCACACAGGAAATGGTTTGGGACTCAGTTGCAGTGCGCTCACGCTTGCACACAGCAAAATGCGTCCACCCTCAGGCATGGCTATTTTATTTATTTATTTATTTTTTTGCTAGAATTATGGGTTTTTCTTTTCTTTTTTTTTTAATTTTTTTATTGTTATGTTAATCCCCATACATTACATCATTAGTTTTAGATATAGTGTTCCATGATTCATTGTTTGTGCATAACACCCAGTGCTCCATGCAGAACGTGCCCTCCTCAATACCCATCACCAGGCTAACCCATCTTCCCACCCCCCTCCCCTCTAGAACCCTCAGTTTGTTTTTCAGAGTCCATCGTCTCTCATGGTTCTTCTCCCCCTCCGATTTCCCCCCCTTCATTCTTCCCCTCCTGCTACATTCTTCTTCTTCTTTTTTTCTTTCTTAACATATATTGCATTATTTGTTTCAGAGGTACAGATCTGAGATTCAACAGTCTTGCACAATTCACAGTGCTTACCAGAACACATACCCTCCCCAGTGTCCATCACCCAGTCACCCCATCCCTCCCACCCCACCCCCCACTCCAGCAACCCTCAGTTTGTTTCCTGAGATTAAGAATTCCTCATATCAGTGAGGTCATATGATACACGTCTTTCTCTGTTTGACTTATTTCGCTCAGCATAATACCCTCCAGTTCCATCCACGTCGTTGCAAATGGCAAGATCTCATTCCTTTTGATGGCTGCATAATATTCCATTGTGTATATATATATATATATATATATATATATATATACCACATCTTCTTTATCCATTCATCTGTTGATGGACATCTTGGCTCTTTCCACAGTTTGGCTATTCTGGACATTGCTGCTATAAACATCGGGGTGCACGTACCCTTTCGGGTCCCTACTTTGGTATCTTTGGGGTAAATACCCAGGAGGGCAATTGCTGGATCATATGGTAGCTCTATTTTCAACTTTTTGAGGAACCTCCATACTGTTTTCCAGAGTGGCTCAGGCCCGGCTATTTTAGCCAAAGCACGAATTCTCTAAAGAGTTGTTCCCTTGAGTTAGGTGGTTGGCTTTAGGCCTGCAGGCACACCCGGGGCAAGGGTCCTAGCATCAGAAACAAGAGGTGAGTTGAGAGCTCCCTTCCACACCGGCCTGTTTCTCACTCCCTTTCACGTGTGGGACCCTTTCCCGGTCTCCCATACAGGAGCACTGTAAAATTCCTCCGTCTTCAGGAACGGCAATGTTAGATAAAGGGCAGTAACTATACACCATGGATTCTTGGCCTTAGTAGCCTGGTAGGCGAATGAGCTGCAGCTGGGATTCTTTACAGGCTTGTTCCTTCCAAGTCCGTGTTGAGCCCGGAGCATTCCAAGCACACATGGAGCACTAGTGTTAGCTTCAGGTAGCAAGAGCTGAGTCCAGAGGTGCCTTCTGGCCGGAACTGTTTCCGCCTCGGTTTCACGTATGGAACCCGTTCCCCAGGCTCTCACCCACGGTACCCTGTATACTGCTTCCTCCGTCTAGAGGTCGACGGTAACGGAAGCACGATTTCTCTACACTGTTGTTTCTTTGAGTTAGAACGCTAGTGATGAGGCTTCCATGCAAAAGTGGGGCCGCAGTGCTAGCTTGAGGAAACACACGGGGAGTCGTGTTCTGCCTTCTGCTGGGGCCTGAGTCTCACTCGCAAAAAGCTTTGGACTCCCTTGCAGTGCTCTCATGCACGCACACGACAAAATGCTTCCCCCCTCAGCAGCGGCTGTTTTAGCTGAAGCATGGATTCTCCACCGAGTTTTGCCTTCGAGTTAGGCGGTTTTCATTAAGCCTGCCTGCACACACAGCCGGGGCAACGGTACTCGCCCCATAACCATGGTGTGAGTTGAGAGCTGCCTTCTCTCCGGCCTGTCTCTCCCTCGATTTTACGAACTGGAACCCGTCCCCAGGCTCTCACCCACAGTACACCCTAAACTGCTATCTCCCACACAGAGGTCGACGGTCGCTAAAGCACGGTTTCTCTTCAGTGTTGTTTCTCCGAGTTAGAACGCTTGCTCTTAGACTTCCCTGCAAAAGTGGGGCCGCAGTGCTAGCTTCAGGAAACAAGTGGGGAGTCGTGTTCTGCCTTCTGCCGGGGCCTGAGTCCCACACGGGAAATGGTTCTGCGCTCACTTGCAGTGCGCTCACGCATGCACACAGCAAAATGCGTCCACCCTCGGGCATGGCTACTTTAGCCGAAGCAGGAATTCTCTACAGAGTTGTTCCTTTGAGTTCGGTGGTTGGCTTTAGGCCTGCAGGCACACCCGGGGCAAGGGTACTAGCCTCATAAACAAGAGGTGAGTTGAGAGCTGCCTTCCGCTCCGGCCTGTTTCTCACTCCATTTCACGTATGGGACCCTTTCCCCGGGCTCTCATACACGAGCACTGTCAAATTCCTCTGGCTTCAGGAACGGCAATGTTAACTAAAGCGCAGTAACTCTATAGCATTGATTCTTGGTGTTAGTAGCCTGGTAAGTAGGCATCCAGGCACACAGGGTACAGCAGTGCTAATCTCCTAAAACAAGAGGGGAGTCGACAGCAGCCTTCCTTACAGGCCTGCTTCTCACTCCGAGTTACGTTTAGGTTCCACTTCTCATGCTTTCCCGAAAACACACAATCGAGGAAGTGCACGCTCAGGAAGGGCGATCTTTGCTGACGCACGGGTTCTCTACAGTTTTGTTCCTTTGCGTTGGGTGGATGGCCCTTAGGACTCCACGCACACACGGGAGAGCCGATCTAGTTTCCCGAAACAAGAGTTGAGTCGATAGGTGCCTTCTGCCCATGCTTATTTCTCCCTCGGAATTCTGCTGGGACTCATTCCCCAGGTTTGCACTCAAGCAGAGTTGAACATGCTGCCACCCTGTGGCGAGGCGAATGAGCTGAAGCTGGGATTCTTGACCGGCTTCTTTCTGCCAAATCAGTGTGGAGCACTTAGCATTCCTATGCACACATGGAGCAGTAGTGGTAGCTTCAGGTAACAGGAGCTGAGCCGAGAGGTGCCTTCTGGGCCGGACTTCTTCTCCCTCGGTTTCACGTAAGGAACCCGTTCCCCAGGCTCTCACCCACGGTAGCCTGGAAACTGCTTCCTCCCTCAGAGACGTGGATGGCAGCTAAAGCACGATTTCTCTACCGTGTTGTTTCTTCGAGTTAGAACGCTAGCGATTAGACTTCCATGCAAAAGTGGGGCCGCAGAGCTAACTTCATGAAACAAGTGGGGAGGCGTGTCCTCCCTTCTCCCGGGGCCTGAGTCTCACACGGAAAATGGTTTGGGACTCCATTGCACTTCTCTCACGCATGCACACAGCAAAATGCTTCCAGCCTCAGGAATGCCTATTTTCGCTGAAGCAGGAATTCTCTACAGAGTTGTTCCTTCGACTTAGGTGCTTGGCTTTAGGCCTGCAGGCACACCCGGGGCAAATGCACTAGCCTCGTAAACAAAAGGTGAGTTGACAGCTGCCTTCTGCACTGGCCTGTCTCTCCCTCGATTTTACCTATGGAACCTGTCCCCAGGCTGTCACCCACAGTGCGGCGCGAACTGCTTTCTCACACAGAGAGGTCGACGGTAGCTAAAGCACGCTTTCCCTCCACTGTTGTTTCTTCGAGTTTGAACGCTAGTGATTAGACTTCCAGGCAAAAGTGGGGCCGCAGTGCGAGCTTCATGAAACAAGTGGGGAGTCGTGTTCTGCTTTCTTCCGGGGCCTGAGTCTCACACAGGAAATGGTTTGGGACTCAGTTGCAGTGCGCTCACGCTTGCACACAGCAAAATGCGTCCACCCTCAGGCATGGCTATTTTATTTATTTATTTATTTTTTTGCTAGAATTATGGGTTTCTCTTTTCTTTTTTTTTTAAAATTTTTTTATTGTTATGTTAATCCCCATACATTACATCATTAGTTTTAGATATAGTGTTCCATGTTTCATTGTTTGTGCATAACACCCAGTGCTCCATGCAGAACGTGCCCTCCTCAATACCCATCACCAGGCTAACCCATCTTCCCACCCCCCTCCCCTCTAGAACCCTCAGTTTGTTTTTCAGAGTCCATCGTCTCTCATGGTTCTTCTCCCCCTCCGATTTCCCCCCCTTCATTCTTCCCCTCCTGCTACATTCTTCTTCTTCTTTTTTTCTTTCTTAACATATATTGCATTATTTGTTTCAGAGGTACAGATCTGAGATTCAACAGTCTTGCACAATTCACAGTGCTTACCAGAACACATACCCTCCCCAGTGTCCATCACCCAGTCACCCCATCCCTCCCACCCCACCCCCCACTCCAGCAACCCTCAGTTTGTTTCCTGAGATTAAGAATTCCTCATATCAGTGAGGTCATATGATACACGTCTTTCTCTGTTTGACTTATTTCGCTCAGCATAATACCCTCCAGTTCCATCCACGTCGTTGCAAATGGCAAGATCTCATTCCTTTTGATGGCTGCATAATATTCCATTGTATATATATATATATATATATACCACATCTTCTTTATCCATTCATCTGTTGATGGACATCTTGGCTCTTTCCACAGTTTGGCTATTCTGGACATTGCTGCTATAAACATCGGGGTGCACGTACCCTTTCGGGTCCCTACTTTGGTATCTTTGGGGTAAATACCCAGGAGGGCAATTGCTGGATCATATGGTAGCTCTATTTTCAACTTTTTGAGGAACCTCCATACTGTTTTCCAGAGTGGCTCAGGCCCGGCTATTTTAGCCGAAGCACGAATTCTCTAAAGAGTTGTTCCCTTGAGTTAGGTGGTTGGCTTTAGGCCTGCAGGCACACCCGGGGCAAGGGTCCTAGCATCAGAAACAAGAGGTGAGTTGAGAGCTCCCTTCCACACCGGCCTGTTTCTCACTCCCTTTCACGTGTGGGACCCTTTCCCGGTCTCCCATACAGGAGCACTGTAAAATTCCTCCGTCTTCAGGAACGGCAATGTTAGATAAAGGGCAGTAACTATACACCATGGATTCTTGGCCTTAGTAGCCTGGTAGGCGAATGAGCTGCAGCTGGGATTCTTTACAGGCTTGTTCCTTCCAAGTCCGTGTTGAGCCCGGAGCATTCCAAGCACACATGGAGCACTAGTGTTAGCTTCAGGTAGCAAGAGCTGAGTCCAGAGGTGCCTTCTGGCCGGAACTGTTTCCGCCTCGGTTTCACGTATGGAACCCGTTCCCCAGGCTCTCACCCACGGTACCCTGTATACTGCTTCCTCCGTCTAGAGGTCGACGGTAACGGAAGCACGATTTCTCTACACTGTTGTTTCTTTGAGTTAGAACGCTAGTGATGAGGCTTCCATGCAAAAGTGGGGCCGCAGTGCTAGCTTGAGGAAACACACGGGGAGTCGTGTTCTGCCTTCTGCTGGGGCCTGAGTCTCACTCGCAAAAAGCTTTGGACTCCCTTGCAGTGCTCTCATGCACGCACACGACAAAATGCTTCCCCCCTCAGCAGCGGCTGTTTTAGCTGAAGCATGGATTCTCCACCGAGTTTTGCCTTCGAGTTAGGCGGTTTTCATTAAGCCTGCCTGCACACACAGCCGGGGCAACGGTACTCGCCCCATAACCATGGTGTGAGTTGAGAGCTGCCTTCTCTCCGGCCTGTCTCTCCCTCGATTTTACGAACTGGAACCCGTCCCCAGGCTCTCACCCACAGTACACCCTAAACTGCTATCTCCCACACAGAGGTCGACGGTCGCTAAAGCACGGTTTCTCTTCAGTGTTGTTTCTCCGAGTTAGAACGCTTGCTCTTAGACTTCCCTGCAAAAGTGGGGCCGCAGTGCTAGCTTCAGGAAACAAGTGGGGAGTCGTGTTCTGCCTTCTGCCGGGGCCTGAGTCCCACACGGGAAATGGTTCTGCGCTCACTTGCAGTGCGCTCACGCATGCACACAGCAAAATGCGTCCACCCTCGGGCATGGCTACTTTAGCCGAAGCAGGAATTCTCTACAGAGTTGTTCCTTTGAGTTCGGTGGTTGGCTTTAGGCCTGCAGGCACACCCGGGGCAAGGGTACTAGCCTCATAAACAAGAGGTGAGTTGAGAGCTGCCTTCCGCTCCGGCCTGTTTCTCACTCCATTTCACGTATGGGACCCTTTCCCCGGGCTCTCATACACGAGCACTGTCAAATTCCTCTGGCTTCAGGAACGGCAATGTTAACTAAAGCGCAGTAACTCTATAGCATTGATTCTTGGTGTTAGTAGCCTGGTAAGTAGGCATCCAGGCACACAGGGTACAGCAGTGCTAATCTCCTCAAACAAGAGGGGAGTCGACAGCAGCCTTCCTTACAGGCCTGCTTCTCACTCCGAGTTACGTTTAGGTTCCACTTCTCATGCTTTCCCGAAAACACACAATCGAGGAAGTGCACGCTCAGGAAGGGCGATCTTTGCTGACGCACGGGTTCTCTACAGTTTTGTTCCTTTGCGTTGGGTGGATGGCCCTTAGGACTCCACGCACACACGGGAGAGCCGATCTAGTTTCCCGAAACAAGAGTTGAGTCGATAGGTGCCTTCTGCCCATGCTTATTTCTCCCTCGGAATTCTGCTGGGACTCATTCCCCAGGTTTGCACTCAAGCAGAGTTGAACATGCTGCCACCCTGTGGCGAGGCGAATGAGCTGAAGCTGGGATTCTTGACCGGCTTCTTTCTGCCAAATCAGTGTGGAGCACTTAGCATTCCTATGCACACATGGAGCAGTAGTGGTAGCTTCAGGTAACAGGAGCTGAGCCGAGAGGTGCCTTCTGGGCCGGACTTCTTCTCCCTCGGTTTCACGTAAGGAACCCGTTCCCCAGGCTCTCACCCACGGTAGCCTGGAAACTGCTTCCTCCCTCAGAGACGTGGATGGCAGCTAAAGCACGATTTCTCTACCGTGTTGTTTCTTCGAGTTAGAACGCTAGCGATTAGACTTCCATGCAAAAGTGGGGCCGCAGAGCTAACTTCATGAAACAAGTGGGGAGGCGTGTCCTCCCTTCTCCCGGGGCCTGAGTCTCACACGGAAAATGGTTTGGGACTCCATTGCACTTCTCTCACGCATGCACACAGCAAAATGCTTCCAGCCTCAGGAATGCCTATTTTCGCTGAAGCAGGAATTCTCTACAGAGTTGTTCCTTCGACTTAGGTGCTTGGCTTTAGGCCTGCAGGCACACCCGGGGCAAATGCACTAGCCTCGTAAACAAAAGGTGAGTTGACAGCTGCCTTCTGCACTGGCCTGTCTCTCCCTCGATTTTACCTATGGAACCTGTCCCCAGGCTGTCACCCACAGTGCGGCGCGAACTGCTTTCTCACACAGAGAGGTCGACGGTAGCTAAAGCACGCTTTCTCTCCACTGTTGTTTCTTCGAGTTTGAACGCTAGTGATTAGACTTCCAGGCAAAAGTGGGGCCGCAGTGCGAGCTTCATGAAACAAGTGGGGAGTCGTGTTCTGCTTTCTTCCGGGGCCTGAGTCTCACACAGGAAATGGTTTGGGACTCAGTTGCAGTGCGCTCACGCTTGCACACAGCAAAATGCGTCCACCCTCAGGCATGGCTATTTTATTTATTTATTTATTTTTTTGCTAGAATTATGGGTTTTTCTTTTCTTTTTTTTTTAATTTTTTTATTGTTATGTTAATCCCCATACATTACATCATTAGTTTTAGATATAGTGTTCCATGATTCATTGTTTGTGCATAACACCCAGTGCTCCATGCAGAACGTGCCCTCCTCAATACCCATCACCAGGCTAACCCATCTTCCCACCCCCCTCCCCTCTAGAACCCTCAGTTTGTTTTTCAGAGTCCATCGTCTCTCATGGTTCTTCTCCCCCTCCGATTTCCCCCCCTTCATTCTTCCCCTCCTGCTACATTCTTCTTCTTCTTTTTTTCTTTCTTAACATATATTGCATTATTTGTTTCAGAGGTACAGATCTGAGATTCAACAGTCTTGCACAATTCACAGTGCTTACCAGAACACATACCCTCCCCAGTGTCCATCACCCAGTCACCCCATCCCTCCCACCCCACCCCCCACTCCAGCAACCCTCAGTTTGTTTCCTGAGATTAAGAATTCCTCATATCAGTGAGGTCATATGATACACGTCTTTCTCTGTTTGACTTATTTCGCTCAGCATAATACCCTCCAGTTCCATCCACGTCGTTGCAAATGGCAAGATCTCATTCCTTTTGATGGCTGCATAATATTCCATTGTGTATATATATATATATATATATATATATATATATACCACATCTTCTTTATCCATTCATCTGTTGATGGACATCTTGGCTCTTTCCACAGTTTGGCTATTCTGGACATTGCTGCTATAAACATCGGGGTGCACGTACCCTTTCGGGTCCCTACTTTGGTATCTTTGGGGTAAATACCCAGGAGGGCAATTGCTGGATCATATGGTAGCTCTATTTTCAACTTTTTGAGGAACCTCCATACTGTTTTCCAGAGTGGCTCAGGCCCGGCTATTTTAGCCAAAGCACGAATTCTCTAAAGAGTTGTTCCCTTGAGTTAGGTGGTTGGCTTTAGGCCTGCAGGCACACCCGGGGCAAGGGTCCTAGCATCAGAAACAAGAGGTGAGTTGAGAGCTCCCTTCCACACCGGCCTGTTTCTCACTCCCTTTCACGTGTGGGACCCTTTCCCGGTCTCCCATACAGGAGCACTGTAAAATTCCTCCGTCTTCAGGAACGGCAATGTTAGATAAAGGGCAGTAACTATACACCATGGATTCTTGGCCTTAGTAGCCTGGTAGGCGAATGAGCTGCAGCTGGGATTCTTTACAGGCTTGTTCCTTCCAAGTCCGTGTTGAGCCCGGAGCATTCCAAGCACACATGGAGCACTAGTGTTAGCTTCAGGTAGCAAGAGCTGAGTCCAGAGGTGCCTTCTGGCCGGAACTGTTTCCGCCTCGGTTTCACGTATGGAACCCGTTCCCCAGGCTCTCACCCACGGTACCCTGTATACTGCTTCCTCCGTCTAGAGGTCGACGGTAACGGAAGCACGATTTCTCTACACTGTTGTTTCTTTGAGTTAGAACGCTAGTGATGAGGCTTCCATGCAAAAGTGGGGCCGCAGTGCTAGCTTGAGGAAACACACGGGGAGTCGTGTTCTGCCTTCTGCTGGGGCCTGAGTCTCACTCGCAAAAAGCTTTGGACTCCCTTGCAGTGCTCTCATGCACGCACACGACAAAATGCTTCCCCCCTCAGCAGCGGCTGTTTTAGCTGAAGCATGGATTCTCCACCGAGTTTTGCCTTCGAGTTAGGCGGTTTTCATTAAGCCTGCCTGCACACACAGCCGGGGCAACGGTACTCGCCCCATAACCATGGTGTGAGTTGAGAGCTGCCTTCTCTCCGGCCTGTCTCTCCCTCGATTTTACGAACTGGAACCCGTCCCCAGGCTCTCACCCACAGTACACCCTAAACTGCTATCTCCCACACAGAGGTCGACGGTCGCTAAAGCACGGTTTCTCTTCAGTGTTGTTTCTCCGAGTTAGAACGCTTGCTCTTAGACTTCCCTGCAAAAGTGGGGCCGCAGTGCTAGCTTCAGGAAACAAGTGGGGAGTCGTGTTCTGCCTTCTGCCGGGGCCTGAGTCCCACACGGGAAATGGTTCTGCGCTCACTTGCAGTGCGCTCACGCATGCACACAGCAAAATGCGTCCACCCTCGGGCATGGCTACTTTAGCCGAAGCAGGAATTCTCTACAGAGTTGTTCCTTTGAGTTCGGTGGTTGGCTTTAGGCCTGCAGGCACACCCGGGGCAAGGGTACTAGCCTCATAAACAAGAGGTGAGTTGAGAGCTGCCTTCCGCTCCGGCCTGTTTCTCACTCCATTTCACGTATGGGACCCTTTCCCCGGGCTCTCATACACGAGCACTGTCAAATTCCTCTGGCTTCAGGAACGGCAATGTTAACTAAAGCGCAGTAACTCTATAGCATTGATTCTTGGTGTTAGTAGCCTGGTAAGTAGGCATCCAGGCACACAGGGTACAGCAGTGCTAATCTCCTAAAACAAGAGGGGAGTCGACAGCAGCCTTCCTTACAGGCCTGCTTCTCACTCCGAGTTACGTTTAGGTTCCACTTCTCATGCTTTCCCGAAAACACACAATCGAGGAAGTGCACGCTCAGGAAGGGCGATCTTTGCTGACGCACGGGTTCTCTACAGTTTTGTTCCTTTGCGTTGGGTGGATGGCCCTTAGGACTCCACGCACACACGGGAGAGCCGATCTAGTTTCCCGAAACAAGAGTTGAGTCGATAGGTGCCTTCTGCCCATGCTTATTTCTCCCTCGGAATTCTGCTGGGACTCATTCCCCAGGTTTGCACTCAAGCAGAGTTGAACATGCTGCCACCCTGTGGCGAGGCGAATGAGCTGAAGCTGGGATTCTTGACCGGCTTCTTTCTGCCAAATCAGTGTGGAGCACTTAGCATTCCTATGCACACATGGAGCAGTAGTGGTAGCTTCAGGTAACAGGAGCTGAGCCGAGAGGTGCCTTCTGGGCCGGACTTCTTCTCCCTCGGTTTCACGTAAGGAACCCGTTCCCCAGGCTCTCACCCACGGTAGCCTGGAAACTGCTTCCTCCCTCAGAGACGTGGATGGCAGCTAAAGCACGATTTCTCTACCGTGTTGTTTCTTCGAGTTAGAACGCTAGCGATTAGACTTCCATGCAAAAGTGGGGCCGCAGAGCTAACTTCATGAAACAAGTGGGGAGGCGTGTCCTCCCTTCTCCCGGGGCCTGAGTCTCACACGGAAAATGGTTTGGGACTCCATTGCACTTCTCTCACGCATGCACACAGCAAAATGCTTCCAGCCTCAGGAATGCCTATTTTCGCTGAAGCAGGAATTCTCTACAGAGTTGTTCCTTCGACTTAGGTGCTTGGCTTTAGGCCTGCAGGCACACCCGGGGCAAATGCACTAGCCTCGTAAACAAAAGGTGAGTTGACAGCTGCCTTCTGCACTGGCCTGTCTCTCCCTCGATTTTACCTATGGAACCTGTCCCCAGGCTGTCACCCACAGTGCGGCGCGAACTGCTTTCTCACACAGAGAGGTCGACGGTAGCTAAAGCACGCTTTCCCTCCACTGTTGTTTCTTCGAGTTTGAACGCTAGTGATTAGACTTCCAGGCAAAAGTGGGGCCGCAGTGCGAGCTTCATGAAACAAGTGGGGAGTCGTGTTCTGCTTTCTTCCGGGGCCTGAGTCTCACACAGGAAATGGTTTGGGACTCAGTTGCAGTGCGCTCACGCTTGCACACAGCAAAATGCGTCCACCCTCAGGCATGGCTATTTTATTTATTTATTTATTTTTTTGCTAGAATTATGGGTTTCTCTTTTCTTTTTTTTTTAAAATTTTTTTATTGTTATGTTAATCCCCATACATTACATCATTAGTTTTAGATATAGTGTTCCATGTTTCATTGTTTGTGCATAACACCCAGTGCTCCATGCAGAACGTGCCCTCCTCAATACCCATCACCAGGCTAACCCATCTTCCCACCCCCCTCCCCTCTAGAACCCTCAGTTTGTTTTTCAGAGTCCATCGTCTCTCATGGTTCTTCTCCCCCTCCGATTTCCCCCCCTTCATTCTTCCCCTCCTGCTACATTCTTCTTCTTCTTTTTTTCTTTCTTAACATATATTGCATTATTTGTTTCAGAGGTACAGATCTGAGATTCAACAGTCTTGCACAATTCACAGTGCTTACCAGAACACATACCCTCCCCAGTGTCCATCACCCAGTCACCCCATCCCTCCCACCCCACCCCCCACTCCAGCAACCCTCAGTTTGTTTCCTGAGATTAAGAATTCCTCATATCAGTGAGGTCATATGATACACGTCTTTCTCTGTTTGACTTATTTCGCTCAGCATAATACCCTCCAGTTCCATCCACGTCGTTGCAAATGGCAAGATCTCATTCCTTTTGATGGCTGCATAATATTCCATTGTATATATATATATATATATATACCACATCTTCTTTATCCATTCATCTGTTGATGGACATCTTGGCTCTTTCCACAGTTTGGCTATTCTGGACATTGCTGCTATAAACATCGGGGTGCACGTACCCTTTCGGGTCCCTACTTTGGTATCTTTGGGGTAAATACCCAGGAGGGCAATTGCTGGATCATATGGTAGCTCTATTTTCAACTTTTTGAGGAACCTCCATACTGTTTTCCAGAGTGGCTCAGGCCCGGCTATTTTAGCCGAAGCACGAATTCTCTAAAGAGTTGTTCCCTTGAGTTAGGTGGTTGGCTTTAGGCCTGCAGGCACACCCGGGGCAAGGGTCCTAGCATCAGAAACAAGAGGTGAGTTGAGAGCTCCCTTCCACACCGGCCTGTTTCTCACTCCCTTTCACGTGTGGGACCCTTTCCCGGTCTCCCATACAGGAGCACTGTAAAATTCCTCCGTCTTCAGGAACGGCAATGTTAGATAAAGGGCAGTAACTATACACCATGGATTCTTGGCCTTAGTAGCCTGGTAGGCGAATGAGCTGCAGCTGGGATTCTTTACAGGCTTGTTCCTTCCAAGTCCGTGTTGAGCCCGGAGCATTCCAAGCACACATGGAGCACTAGTGTTAGCTTCAGGTAGCAAGAGCTGAGTCCAGAGGTGCCTTCTGGCCGGAACTGTTTCCGCCTCGGTTTCACGTATGGAACCCGTTCCCCAGGCTCTCACCCACGGTACCCTGTATACTGCTTCCTCCGTCTAGAGGTCGACGGTAACGGAAGCACGATTTCTCTACACTGTTGTTTCTTTGAGTTAGAACGCTAGTGATGAGGCTTCCATGCAAAAGTGGGGCCGCAGTGCTAGCTTGAGGAAACACACGGGGAGTCGTGTTCTGCCTTCTGCTGGGGCCTGAGTCTCACTCGCAAAAAGCTTTGGACTCCCTTGCAGTGCTCTCATGCACGCACACGACAAAATGCTTCCCCCCTCAGCAGCGGCTGTTTTAGCTGAAGCATGGATTCTCCACCGAGTTTTGCCTTCGAGTTAGGCGGTTTTCATTAAGCCTGCCTGCACACACAGCCGGGGCAACGGTACTCGCCCCATAACCATGGTGTGAGTTGAGAGCTGCCTTCTCTCCGGCCTGTCTCTCCCTCGATTTTACGAACTGGAACCCGTCCCCAGGCTCTCACCCACAGTACACCCTAAACTGCTATCTCCCACACAGAGGTCGACGGTCGCTAAAGCACGGTTTCTCTTCAGTGTTGTTTCTCCGAGTTAGAACGCTTGCTCTTAGACTTCCCTGCAAAAGTGGGGCCGCAGTGCTAGCTTCAGGAAACAAGTGGGGAGTCGTGTTCTGCCTTCTGCCGGGGCCTGAGTCCCACACGGGAAATGGTTCTGCGCTCACTTGCAGTGCGCTCACGCATGCACACAGCAAAATGCGTCCACCCTCGGGCATGGCTACTTTAGCCGAAGCAGGAATTCTCTACAGAGTTGTTCCTTTGAGTTCGGTGGTTGGCTTTAGGCCTGCAGGCACACCCGGGGCAAGGGTACTAGCCTCATAAACAAGAGGTGAGTTGAGAGCTGCCTTCCGCTCCGGCCTGTTTCTCACTCCATTTCACGTATGGGACCCTTTCCCCGGGCTCTCATACACGAGCACTGTCAAATTCCTCTGGCTTCAGGAACGGCAATGTTAACTAAAGCGCAGTAACTCTATAGCATTGATTCTTGGTGTTAGTAGCCTGGTAAGTAGGCATCCAGGCACACAGGGTACAGCAGTGCTAATCTCCTCAAACAAGAGGGGAGTCGACAGCAGCCTTCCTTACAGGCCTGCTTCTCACTCCGAGTTACGTTTAGGTTCCACTTCTCATGCTTTCCCGAAAACACACAATCGAGGAAGTGCACGCTCAGGAAGGGCGATCTTTGCTGACGCACGGGTTCTCTACAGTTTTGTTCCTTTGCGTTGGGTGGATGGCCCTTAGGACTCCACGCACACACGGGAGAGCCGATCTAGTTTCCCGAAACAAGAGTTGAGTCGATAGGTGCCTTCTGCCCATGCTTATTTCTCCCTCGGAATTCTGCTGGGACTCATTCCCCAGGTTTGCACTCAAGCAGAGTTGAACATGCTGCCACCCTGTGGCGAGGCGAATGAGCTGAAGCTGGGATTCTTGACCGGCTTCTTTCTGCCAAATCAGTGTGGAGCACTTAGCATTCCTATGCACACATGGAGCAGTAGTGGTAGCTTCAGGTAACAGGAGCTGAGCCGAGAGGTGCCTTCTGGGCCGGACTTCTTCTCCCTCGGTTTCACGTAAGGAACCCGTTCCCCAGGCTCTCACCCACGGTAGCCTGGAAACTGCTTCCTCCCTCAGAGACGTGGATGGCAGCTAAAGCACGATTTCTCTACCGTGTTGTTTCTTCGAGTTAGAACGCTAGCGATTAGACTTCCATGCAAAAGTGGGGCCGCAGAGCTAACTTCATGAAACAAGTGGGGAGGCGTGTCCTCCCTTCTCCCGGGGCCTGAGTCTCACACGGAAAATGGTTTGGGACTCCATTGCACTTCTCTCACGCATGCACACAGCAAAATGCTTCCAGCCTCAGGAATGCCTATTTTCGCTGAAGCAGGAATTCTCTACAGAGTTGTTCCTTCGACTTAGGTGCTTGGCTTTAGGCCTGCAGGCACACCCGGGGCAAATGCACTAGCCTCGTAAACAAAAGGTGAGTTGACAGCTGCCTTCTGCACTGGCCTGTCTCTCCCTCGATTTTACCTATGGAACCTGTCCCCAGGCTGTCACCCACAGTGCGGCGCGAACTGCTTTCTCACACAGAGAGGTCGACGGTAGCTAAAGCACGCTTTCTCTCCACTGTTGTTTCTTCGAGTTTGAACGCTAGTGATTAGACTTCCAGGCAAAAGTGGGGCCGCAGTGCGAGCTTCATGAAACAAGTGGGGAGTCGTGTTCTGCTTTCTTCCGGGGCCTGAGTCTCACACAGGAAATGGTTTGGGACTCAGTTGCAGTGCGCTCACGCTTGCACACAGCAAAATGCGTCCACCCTCAGGCATGGCTATTTTATTTATTTATTTATTTTTTTGCTAGAATTATGGGTTTTTCTTTTCTTTTTTTTTTAATTTTTTTATTGTTATGTTAATCCCCATACATTACATCATTAGTTTTAGATATAGTGTTCCATGATTCATTGTTTGTGCATAACACCCAGTGCTCCATGCAGAACGTGCCCTCCTCAATACCCATCACCAGGCTAACCCATCTTCCCACCCCCCTCCCCTCTAGAACCCTCAGTTTGTTTTTCAGAGTCCATCGTCTCTCATGGTTCTTCTCCCCCTCCGATTTCCCCCCCTTCATTCTTCCCCTCCTGCTACATTCTTCTTCTTCTTTTTTTCTTTCTTAACATATATTGCATTATTTGTTTCAGAGGTACAGATCTGAGATTCAACAGTCTTGCACAATTCACAGTGCTTACCAGAACACATACCCTCCCCAGTGTCCATCACCCAGTCACCCCATCCCTCCCACCCCACCCCCCACTCCAGCAACCCTCAGTTTGTTTCCTGAGATTAAGAATTCCTCATATCAGTGAGGTCATATGATACACGTCTTTCTCTGTTTGACTTATTTCGCTCAGCATAATACCCTCCAGTTCCATCCACGTCGTTGCAAATGGCAAGATCTCATTCCTTTTGATGGCTGCATAATATTCCATTGTGTATATATATATATATATATATATATATATATATACCACATCTTCTTTATCCATTCATCTGTTGATGGACATCTTGGCTCTTTCCACAGTTTGGCTATTCTGGACATTGCTGCTATAAACATCGGGGTGCACGTACCCTTTCGGGTCCCTACTTTGGTATCTTTGGGGTAAATACCCAGGAGGGCAATTGCTGGATCATATGGTAGCTCTATTTTCAACTTTTTGAGGAACCTCCATACTGTTTTCCAGAGTGGCTCAGGCCCGGCTATTTTAGCCGAAGCACGAATTCTCTAAAGAGTTGTTCCCTTGAGTTAGGTGGTTGGCTTTAGGCCTGCAGGCACACCCGGGGCAAGGGTCCTAGCATCAGAAACAAGAGGTGAGTTGAGAGCTCCCTTCCACACCGGCCTGTTTCTCACTCCCTTTCACGTGTGGGACCCTTTCCCGGTCTCCCATACAGGAGCACTGTAAAATTCCTCCGTCTTCAGGAACGGCAATGTTAGATAAAGGGCAGTAACTATACACCATGGATTCTTGGCCTTAGTAGCCTGGTAGGCGAATGAGCTGCAGCTGGGATTCTTTACAGGCTTGTTCCTTCCAAGTCCGTGTTGAGCCCGGAGCATTCCAAGCACACATGGAGCACTAGTGTTAGCTTCAGGTAGCAAGAGCTGAGTCCAGAGGTGCCTTCTGGCCGGAACTGTTTCCGCCTCGGTTTCACGTATGGAACCCGTTCCCCAGGCTCTCACCCACGGTACCCTGTATACTGCTTCCTCCGTCTAGAGGTCGACGGTAACGGAAGCACGATTTCTCTACACTGTTGTTTCTTTGAGTTAGAACGCTAGTGATGAGGCTTCCATGCAAAAGTGGGGCCGCAGTGCTAGCTTGAGGAAACACACGGGGAGTCGTGTTCTGCCTTCTGCTGGGGCCTGAGTCTCACTCGCAAAAAGCTTTGGACTCCCTTGCAGTGCTCTCATGCACGCACACGACAAAATGCTTCCCCCCTCAGCAGCGGCTGTTTTAGCTGAAGCATGGATTCTCCACCGAGTTTTGCCTTCGAGTTAGGCGGTTTTCATTAAGCCTGCCTGCACACACAGCCGGGGCAACGGTACTCGCCCCATAACCATGGTGTGAGTTGAGAGCTGCCTTCTCTCCGGCCTGTCTCTCCCTCGATTTTACGAACTGGAACCCGTCCCCAGGCTCTCACCCACAGTACACCCTAAACTGCTATCTCCCACACAGAGGTCGACGGTCGCTAAAGCACGGTTTCTCTTCAGTGTTGTTTCTCCGAGTTAGAACGCTTGCTCTTAGACTTCCCTGCAAAAGTGGGGCCGCAGTGCTAGCTTCAGGAAACAAGTGGGGAGTCGTGTTCTGCCTTCTGCCGGGGCCTGAGTCCCACACGGGAAATGGTTCTGCGCTCACTTGCAGTGCGCTCACGCATGCACACAGCAAAATGCGTCCACCCTCGGGCATGGCTACTTTAGCCGAAGCAGGAATTCTCTACAGAGTTGTTCCTTTGAGTTCGGTGGTTGGCTTTAGGCCTGCAGGCACACCCGGGGCAAGGGTACTAGCCTCATAAACAAGAGGTGAGTTGAGAGCTGCCTTCCGCTCCGGCCTGTTTCTCACTCCATTTCACGTATGGGACCCTTTCCCCGGGCTCTCATACACGAGCACTGTCAAATTCCTCTGGCTTCAGGAACGGCAATGTTAACTAAAGCGCAGTAACTCTATAGCATTGATTCTTGGTGTTAGTAGCCTGGTAAGTAGGCATCCAGGCACACAGGGTACAGCAGTGCTAATCTCCTCAAACAAGAGGGGAGTCGACAGCAGCCTTCCTTACAGGCCTGCTTCTCACTCCGAGTTACGTTTAGGTTCCACTTCTCATGCTTTCCCGAAAACACACAATCGAGGAAGTGCACGCTCAGGAAGGGCGATCTTTGCTGACGCACGGGTTCTCTACAGTTTTGTTCCTTTGCGTTGGGTGGATGGCCCTTAGGACTCCACGCACACACGGGAGAGCCGATCTAGTTTCCCGAAACAAGAGTTGAGTCGATAGGTGCCTTCTGCCCATGCTTATTTCTCCCTCGGAATTCTGCTGGGACTCATTCCCCAGGTTTGCACTCAAGCAGAGTTGAACATGCTGCCACCCTGTGGCGAGGCGAATGAGCTGAAGCTGGGATTCTTGACCGGCTTCTTTCTGCCAAATCAGTGTGGAGCACTTAGCATTCCTATGCACACATGGAGCAGTAGTGGTAGCTTCAGGTAACAGGAGCTGAGCCGAGAGGTGCCTTCTGGGCCGGACTTCTTCTCCCTCGGTTTCACGTAAGGAACCCGTTCCCCAGGCTCTCACCCACGGTAGCCTGGAAACTGCTTCCTCCCTCAGAGACGTGGATGGCAGCTAAAGCACGATTTCTCTACCGTGTTGTTTCTTCGAGTTAGAACGCTAGCGATTAGACTTCCATGCAAAAGTGGGGCCGCAGAGCTAACTTCATGAAACAAGTGGGGAGGCGTGTCCTCCCTTCTCCCGGGGCCTGAGTCTCACACGGAAAATGGTTTGGGACTCCATTGCACTTCTCTCACGCATGCACACAGCAAAATGCTTCCAGCCTCAGGAATGCCTATTTTCGCTGAAGCAGGAATTCTCTACAGAGTTGTTCCTTCGACTTAGGTGCTTGGCTTTAGGCCTGCAGGCACACCCGGGGCAAATGCACTAGCCTCGTAAACAAAAGGTGAGTTGACAGCTGCCTTCTGCACTGGCCTGTCTCTCCCTCGATTTTACCTATGGAACCTGTCCCCAGGCTGTCACCCACAGTGCGGCGCGAACTGCTTTCTCACACAGAGAGGTCGACGGTAGCTAAAGCACGCTTTCCCTCCACTGTTGTTTCTTCGAGTTTGAACGCTAGTGATTAGACTTCCAGGCAAAAGTGGGGCCGCAGTGCGAGCTTCATGAAACAAGTGGGGAGTCGTGTTCTGCTTTCTTCCGGGGCCTGAGTCTCACACAGGAAATGGTTTGGGACTCAGTTGCAGTGCGCTCACGCTTGCACACAGCAAAATGCGTCCACCCTCAGGCATGGCTATTTTATTTATTTATTTATTTTTTTGCTAGAATTATGGGTTTCTCTTTTCTTTTTTTTTTAAAATTTTTTTATTGTTATGTTAATCCCCATACATTACATCATTAGTTTTAGATATAGTGTTCCATGTTTCATTGTTTGTGCATAACACCCAGTGCTCCATGCAGAACGTGCCCTCCTCAATACCCATCACCAGGCTAACCCATCTTCCCACCCCCCTCCCCTCTAGAACCCTCAGTTTGTTTTTCAGAGTCCATCGTCTCTCATGGTTCTTCTCCCCCTCCGATTTCCCCCCCTTCATTCTTCCCCTCCTGCTACATTCTTCTTCTTCTTTTTTTCTTTCTTAACATATATTGCATTATTTGTTTCAGAGGTACAGATCTGAGATTCAACAGTCTTGCACAATTCACAGTGCTTACCAGAACACATACCCTCCCCAGTGTCCATCACCCAGTCACCCCATCCCTCCCACCCCACCCCCCACTCCAGCAACCCTCAGTTTGTTTCCTGAGATTAAGAATTCCTCATATCAGTGAGGTCATATGATACACGTCTTTCTCTGTTTGACTTATTTCGCTCAGCATAATACCCTCCAGTTCCATCCACGTCGTTGCAAATGGCAAGATCTCATTCCTTTTGATGGCTGCATAATATTCCATTGTATATATATATATATATATATACCACATCTTCTTTATCCATTCATCTGTTGATGGACATCTTGGCTCTTTCCACAGTTTGGCTATTCTGGACATTGCTGCTATAAACATCGGGGTGCACGTACCCTTTCGGGTCCCTACTTTGGTATCTTTGGGGTAAATACCCAGGAGGGCAATTGCTGGATCATATGGTAGCTCTATTTTCAACTTTTTGAGGAACCTCCATACTGTTTTCCAGAGTGGCTCAGGCCCGGCTATTTTAGCCGAAGCACGAATTCTCTAAAGAGTTGTTCCCTTGAGTTAGGTGGTTGGCTTTAGGCCTGCAGGCACACCCGGGGCAAGGGTCCTAGCATCAGAAACAAGAGGTGAGTTGAGAGCTCCCTTCCACACCGGCCTGTTTCTCACTCCCTTTCACGTGTGGGACCCTTTCCCGGTCTCCCATACAGGAGCACTGTAAAATTCCTCCGTCTTCAGGAACGGCAATGTTAGATAAAGGGCAGTAACTATACACCATGGATTCTTGGCCTTAGTAGCCTGGTAGGCGAATGAGCTGCAGCTGGGATTCTTTACAGGCTTGTTCCTTCCAAGTCCGTGTTGAGCCCGGAGCATTCCAAGCACACATGGAGCACTAGTGTTAGCTTCAGGTAGCAAGAGCTGAGTCCAGAGGTGCCTTCTGGCCGGAACTGTTTCCGCCTCGGTTTCACGTATGGAACCCGTTCCCCAGGCTCTCACCCACGGTACCCTGTATACTGCTTCCTCCGTCTAGAGGTCGACGGTAACGGAAGCACGATTTCTCTACACTGTTGTTTCTTTGAGTTAGAACGCTAGTGATGAGGCTTCCATGCAAAAGTGGGGCCGCAGTGCTAGCTTGAGGAAACACACGGGGAGTCGTGTTCTGCCTTCTGCTGGGGCCTGAGTCTCACTCGCAAAAAGCTTTGGACTCCCTTGCAGTGCTCTCATGCACGCACACGACAAAATGCTTCCCCCCTCAGCAGCGGCTGTTTTAGCTGAAGCATGGATTCTCCACCGAGTTTTGCCTTCGAGTTAGGCGGTTTTCATTAAGCCTGCCTGCACACACAGCCGGGGCAACGGTACTCGCCCCATAACCATGGTGTGAGTTGAGAGCTGCCTTCTCTCCGGCCTGTCTCTCCCTCGATTTTACGAACTGGAACCCGTCCCCAGGCTCTCACCCACAGTACACCCTAAACTGCTATCTCCCACACAGAGGTCGACGGTCGCTAAAGCACGGTTTCTCTTCAGTGTTGTTTCTCCGAGTTAGAACGCTTGCTCTTAGACTTCCCTGCAAAAGTGGGGCCGCAGTGCTAGCTTCAGGAAACAAGTGGGGAGTCGTGTTCTGCCTTCTGCCGGGGCCTGAGTCCCACACGGGAAATGGTTCTGCGCTCACTTGCAGTGCGCTCACGCATGCACACAGCAAAATGCGTCCACCCTCGGGCATGGCTACTTTAGCCGAAGCAGGAATTCTCTACAGAGTTGTTCCTTTGAGTTCGGTGGTTGGCTTTAGGCCTGCAGGCACACCCGGGGCAAGGGTACTAGCCTCATAAACAAGAGGTGAGTTGAGAGCTGCCTTCCGCTCCGGCCTGTTTCTCACTCCATTTCACGTATGGGACCCTTTCCCCGGGCTCTCATACACGAGCACTGTCAAATTCCTCTGGCTTCAGGAACGGCAATGTTAACTAAAGCGCAGTAACTCTATAGCATTGATTCTTGGTGTTAGTAGCCTGGTAAGTAGGCATCCAGGCACACAGGGTACAGCAGTGCTAATCTCCTAAAACAAGAGGGGAGTCGACAGCAGCCTTCCTTACAGGCCTGCTTCTCACTCCGAGTTACGTTTAGGTTCCACTTCTCATGCTTTCCCGAAAACACACAATCGAGGAAGTGCACGCTCAGGAAGGGCGATCTTTGCTGACGCACGGGTTCTCTACAGTTTTGTTCCTTTGCGTTGGGTGGATGGCCCTTAGGACTCCACGCACACACGGGAGAGCCGATCTAGTTTCCCGAAACAAGAGTTGAGTCGATAGGTGCCTTCTGCCCATGCTTATTTCTCCCTCGGAATTCTGCTGGGACTCATTCCCCAGGTTTGCACTCAAGCAGAGTTGAACATGCTGCCACCCTGTGGCGAGGCGAATGAGCTGAAGCTGGGATTCTTGACCGGCTTCTTTCTGCCAAATCAGTGTGGAGCACTTAGCATTCCTATGCACACATGGAGCAGTAGTGGTAGCTTCAGGTAACAGGAGCTGAGCCGAGAGGTGCCTTCTGGGCCGGACTTCTTCTCCCTCGGTTTCACGTAAGGAACCCGTTCCCCAGGCTCTCACCCACGGTAGCCTGGAAACTGCTTCCTCCCTCAGAGACGTGGATGGCAGCTAAAGCACGATTTCTCTACCGTGTTGTTTCTTCGAGTTAGAACGCTAGCGATTAGACTTCCATGCAAAAGTGGGGCCGCAGAGCTAACTTCATGAAACAAGTGGGGAGGCGTGTCCTCCCTTCTCCCGGGGCCTGAGTCTCACACGGAAAATGGTTTGGGACTCCATTGCACTTCTCTCACGCATGCACACAGCAAAATGCTTCCAGCCTCAGGAATGCCTATTTTCGCTGAAGCAGGAATTCTCTACAGAGTTGTTCCTTCGACTTAGGTGCTTGGCTTTAGGCCTGCAGGCACACCCGGGGCAAATGCACTAGCCTCGTAAACAAAAGGTGAGTTGACAGCTGCCTTCTGCACTGGCCTGTCTCTCCCTCGATTTTACCTATGGAACCTGTCCCCAGGCTGTCACCCACAGTGCGGCGCGAACTGCTTTCTCACACAGAGAGGTCGACGGTAGCTAAAGCACGCTTTCTCTCCACTGTTGTTTCTTCGAGTTTGAACGCTAGTGATTAGACTTCCAGGCAAAAGTGGGGCCGCAGTGCGAGCTTCATGAAACAAGTGGGGAGTCGTGTTCTGCTTTCTTCCGGGGCCTGAGTCTCACACAGGAAATGGTTTGGGACTCAGTTGCAGTGCGCTCACGCTTGCACACAGCAAAATGCGTCCACCCTCAGGCATGGCTATTTTATTTATTTATTTTTTTTTTTGCTAGAATTATGGGTTTCTCTTTTCTTTTTTTTTTTTTAATTTTTTTATTGTTATGTTAATCCCCATACATTACATCATTAGTTTTAGATATAGTGTTCCATGATTCATTGTTTGTGCATAACACCCAGTGCTCCATGCAGAACGTGCCCTCCTCAATACCCATCACCAGGCTAACCCATCTTCCCACCCCCCTCCCCTCTAGAACCCTCAGTTTGTTTTTCAGAGTCCATCGTCTCTCATGGTTCTTCTCCCCCTCCGATTTCCCCCCCTTCATTCTTCCCCTCCTGCTACATTCTTCTTCTTCTTTTTTTCTTTCTTAACATATATTGCATTATTTGTTTCAGAGGTACAGATCTGAGATTCAACAGTCTTGCACAATTCACAGTGCTTACCAGAACACATACCCTCCCCAGTGTCCATCACCCAGTCACCCCATCCCTCCCACCCCACCCCCCACTCCAGCAACCCTCAGTTTGTTTCCTGAGATTAAGAATTCCTCATATCAGTGAGGTCATATGATACACGTCTTTCTCTGTTTGACTTATTTCGCTCAGCATAATACCCTCCAGTTCCATCCACGTCGTTGCAAATGGCAAGATCTCATTCCTTTTGATGGCTGCATAATATTCCATTGTATATATATATATATATATATATATGTATATATATATATATATATACACCACATCTTCTTTATCCATTCATCTGTTGATGGACATCTTGGCTCTTTCCACAGTTTGGCTATTCTGGACATTGCTGCTATAAACATCGGGGTGCACGTACCCTTTCGGGTCCCTACTTTGGTATCTTTGGGGTAAATACCCAGGAGGGCAATTGCTGGATCATATGGTAGCTCTATTTTCAACTTTTTGAGGAACCTCCATACTGTTTTCCAGAGTGGCTCAGGCCCGGCTATTTTAGCCGAAGCACGAATTCTCTAAAGAGTTGTTCCCTTGAGTTAGGTGGTTGGCTTTAGGCCTGCAGGCACACCCGGGGCAAGGGTCCTAGCATCAGAAACAAGAGGTGAGTTGAGAGCTCCCTTCCACACCGGCCTGTTTCTCACTCCCTTTCACGTGTGGGACCCTTTCCCGGTCTCCCATACAGGAGCACTGTAAAATTCCTCCGTCTTCAGGAACGGCAATGTTAGATAAAGGGCAGTAACTATACACCATGGATTCTTGGCCTTAGTAGCCTGGTAGGCGAATGAGCTGCAGCTGGGATTCTTTACAGGCTTGTTCCTTCCAAGTCCGTGTTGAGCCCGGAGCATTCCAAGCACACATGGAGCACTAGTGTTAGCTTCAGGTAGCAAGAGCTGAGTCCAGAGGTGCCTTCTGGCCGGAACTGTTTCCGCCTCGGTTTCACGTATGGAACCCGTTCCCCAGGCTCTCACCCACGGTACCCTGTATACTGCTTCCTCCGTCTAGAGGTCGACGGTAACGGAAGCACGATTTCTCTACACTGTTGTTTCTTTGAGTTAGAACGCTAGTGATGAGGCTTCCATGCAAAAGTGGGGCCGCAGTGCTAGCTTGAGGAAACACACGGGGAGTCGTGTTCTGCCTTCTGCTGGGGCCTGAGTCTCACTCGCAAAAAGCTTTGGACTCCCTTGCAGTGCTCTCATGCACGCACACGACAAAATGCTTCCCCCCTCAGCAGCGGCTGTTTTAGCTGAAGCATGGATTCTCCACCGAGTTTTGCCTTCGAGTTAGGCGGTTTTCATTAAGCCTGCCTGCACACACAGCCGGGGCAACGGTACTCGCCCCATAACCATGGTGTGAGTTGAGAGCTGCCTTCTCTCCGGCCTGTCTCTCCCTCGATTTTACGAACTGGAACCCGTCCCCAGGCTCTCACCCACAGTACACCCTAAACTGCTATCTCCCACACAGAGGTCGACGGTCGCTAAAGCACGGTTTCTCTTCAGTGTTGTTTCTCCGAGTTAGAACGCTTGCTCTTAGACTTCCCTGCAAAAGTGGGGCCGCAGTGCTAGCTTCAGGAAACAAGTGGGGAGTCGTGTTCTGCCTTCTGCCGGGGCCTGAGTCCCACACGGGAAATGGTTCTGCGCTCACTTGCAGTGCGCTCACGCATGCACACAGCAAAATGCGTCCACCCTCGGGCATGGCTACTTTAGCCGAAGCAGGAATTCTCTACAGAGTTGTTCCTTTGAGTTCGGTGGTTGGCTTTAGGCCTGCAGGCACACCCGGGGCAAGGGTACTAGCCTCATAAACAAGAGGTGAGTTGAGAGCTGCCTTCCGCTCCGGCCTGTTTCTCACTCCATTTCACGTATGGGACCCTTTCCCCGGGCTCTCATACACGAGCACTGTCAAATTCCTCTGGCTTCAGGAACGGCAATGTTAACTAAAGCGCAGTAACTCTATAGCATTGATTCTTGGTGTTAGTAGCCTGGTAAGTAGGCATCCAGGCACACAGGGTACAGCAGTGCTAATCTCCTAAAACAAGAGGGGAGTCGACAGCAGCCTTCCTTACAGGCCTGCTTCTCACTCCGAGTTACGTTTAGGTTCCACTTCTCATGCTTTCCCGAAAACACACAATCGAGGAAGTGCACGCTCAGGAAGGGCGATCTTTGCTGACGCACGGGTTCTCTACAGTTTTGTTCCTTTGCGTTGGGTGGATGGCCCTTAGGACTCCACGCACACACGGGAGAGCCGATCTAGTTTCCCGAAACAAGAGTTGAGTCGATAGGTGCCTTCTGCCCATGCTTATTTCTCCCTCGGAATTCTGCTGGGACTCATTCCCCAGGTTTGCACTCAAGCAGAGTTGAACATGCTGCCACCCTGTGGCGAGGCGAATGAGCTGAAGCTGGGATTCTTGACCGGCTTCTTTCTGCCAAATCAGTGTGGAGCACTTAGCATTCCTATGCACACATGGAGCAGTAGTGGTAGCTTCAGGTAACAGGAGCTGAGCCGAGAGGTGCCTTCTGGGCCGGACTTCTTCTCCCTCGGTTTCACGTAAGGAACCCGTTCCCCAGGCTCTCACCCACGGTAGCCTGGAAACTGCTTCCTCCCTCAGAGACGTGGATGGCAGCTAAAGCACGATTTCTCTACCGTGTTGTTTCTTCGAGTTAGAACGCTAGCGATTAGACTTCCATGCAAAAGTGGGGCCGCAGAGCTAACTTCATGAAACAAGTGGGGAGGCGTGTCCTCCCTTCTCCCGGGGCCTGAGTCTCACACGGAAAATGGTTTGGGACTCCATTGCACTTCTCTCACGCATGCACACAGCAAAATGCTTCCAGCCTCAGGAATGCCTATTTTCGCTGAAGCAGGAATTCTCTACAGAGTTGTTCCTTCGACTTAGGTGCTTGGCTTTAGGCCTGCAGGCACACCCGGGGCAAATGCACTAGCCTCGTAAACAAAAGGTGAGTTGACAGCTGCCTTCTGCACTGGCCTGTCTCTCCCTCGATTTTACCTATGGAACCTGTCCCCAGGCTGTCACCCACAGTGCGGCGCGAACTGCTTTCTCACACAGAGAGGTCGACGGTAGCTAAAGCACGCTTTCTCTCCACTGTTGTTTCTTCGAGTTTGAACGCTAGTGATTAGACTTCCAGGCAAAAGTGGGGCCGCAGTGCGAGCTTCATGAAACAAGTGGGGAGTCGTGTTCTGCTTTCTTCCGGGGCCTGAGTCTCACACAGGAAATGGTTTGGGACTCAGTTGCAGTGCGCTCACGCTTGCACACAGCAAAATGCGTCCACCCTCAGGCATGGCTATTTTATTTATTTTTTTTTTTTTTTGCTAGAATTATGGGTTTCTCTTTTCTTTTTTTTTTAAATTTTTTTATTGTTATGTTAATCCCCATACATTACATCATTAGTTTTAGATATAGTGTTCCATGATTCATTGTTTGTGCATAACACCCAGTGCTCCATGCAGAACGTGCCCTCCACAATACCCATCACCAGGCTAACCCATCTTCCCACCCCCCTCCCCTCTAGAACCCTCAGTTTGTTTTTCAGAGTCCATCGTCTCTCATGGTTCTTCTCCCCCTCCGATTTCCCCCCCTTCATTCTTCCCCTCCTGCTACATTCTTCTTCTTCTTTTTTTCTTTCTTAACATATATTGCATTATTTGTTTCAGAGGTACAGATCTGAGATTCAACAGTCTTGCACAATTCACAGTGCTTACCAGAACACATACCCTCCCCAGTGTCCATCACCCAGTCACCCCATCCCTCCCACCCCACCCCCCACTCCAGCAACCCTCAGTTTGTTTCCTGAGATTAAGAATTCCTCATATCAGTGAGGTCATATGATACACGTCTTTCTCTGTTTGACTTATTTCGCTCAGCATAATACCCTCCAGTTCCATCCACGTCGTTGCAAATGGCAAGATCTCATTCCTTTTGATGGCTGCATAATATTCCATTGTATATATATATATATATATATATATGTATATATATATATATATATACACCACATCTTCTTTATCCATTCATCTGTTGATGGACATCTTGGCTCTTTCCACAGTTTGGCTATTCTGGACATTGCTGCTATAAACATCGGGGTGCACGTACCCTTTCGGGTCCCTACTTTGGTATCTTTGGGGTAAATACCCAGGAGGGCAATTGCTGGATCATATGGTAGCTCTATTTTCAACTTTTTGAGGAACCTCCATACTGTTTTCCAGAGTGGCTCAGGCCCGGCTATTTTAGCCGAAGCACGAATTCTCTAAAGAGTTGTTCCCTTGAGTTAGGTGGTTGGCTTTAGGCCTGCAGGCACACCCGGGGCAAGGGTCCTAGCATCAGAAACAAGAGGTGAGTTGAGAGCTCCCTTCCACACCGGCCTGTTTCTCACTCCCTTTCACGTGTGGGACCCTTTCCCGGTCTCCCATACAGGAGCACTGTAAAATTCCTCCGTCTTCAGGAACGGCAATGTTAGATAAAGGGCAGTAACTATACACCATGGATTCTTGGCCTTAGTAGCCTGGTAGGCGAATGAGCTGCAGCTGGGATTCTTTACAGGCTTGTTCCTTCCAAGTCCGTGTTGAGCCCGGAGCATTCCAAGCACACATGGAGCACTAGTGTTAGCTTCAGGTAGCAAGAGCTGAGTCCAGAGGTGCCTTCTGGCCGGAACTGTTTCCGCCTCGGTTTCACGTATGGAACCCGTTCCCCAGGCTCTCACCCACGGTACCCTGTATACTGCTTCCTCCGTCTAGAGGTCGACGGTAACGGAAGCACGATTTCTCTACACTGTTGTTTCTTTGAGTTAGAACGCTAGTGATGAGGCTTCCATGCAAAAGTGGGGCCGCAGTGCTAGCTTGAGGAAACACACGGGGAGTCGTGTTCTGCCTTCTGCTGGGGCCTGAGTCTCACTCGCAAAAAGCTTTGGACTCCCTTGCAGTGCTCTCATGCACGCACACGACAAAATGCTTCCCCCCTCAGCAGCGGCTGTTTTAGCTGAAGCATGGATTCTCCACCGAGTTTTGCCTTCGAGTTAGGCGGTTTTCATTAAGCCTGCCTGCACACACAGCCGGGGCAACGGTACTCGCCCCATAACCATGGTGTGAGTTGAGAGCTGCCTTCTCTCCGGCCTGTCTCTCCCTCGATTTTACGAACTGGAACCCGTCCCCAGGCTCTCACCCACAGTACACCCTAAACTGCTATCTCCCACACAGAGGTCGACGGTCGCTAAAGCACGGTTTCTCTTCAGTGTTGTTTCTCCGAGTTAGAACGCTTGCTCTTAGACTTCCCTGCAAAAGTGGGGCCGCAGTGCTAGCTTCAGGAAACAAGTGGGGAGTCGTGTTCTGCCTTCTGCCGGGGCCTGAGTCCCACACGGGAAATGGTTCTGCGCTCACTTGCAGTGCGCTCACGCATGCACACAGCAAAATGCGTCCACCCTCGGGCATGGCTACTTTAGCCGAAGCAGGAATTCTCTACAGAGTTGTTCCTTTGAGTTCGGTGGTTGGCTTTAGGCCTGCAGGCACACCCGGGGCAAGGGTACTAGCCTCATAAACAAGAGGTGAGTTGAGAGCTGCCTTCCGCTCCGGCCTGTTTCTCACTCCATTTCACGTATGGGACCCTTTCCCCGGGCTCTCATACACGAGCACTGTCAAATTCCTCTGGCTTCAGGAACGGCAATGTTAACTAAAGCGCAGTAACTCTATAGCATTGATTCTTGGTGTTAGTAGCCTGGTAAGTAGGCATCCAGGCACACAGGGTACAGCAGTGCTAATCTCCTAAAACAAGAGGGGAGTCGACAGCAGCCTTCCTTACAGGCCTGCTTCTCACTCCGAGTTACGTTTAGGTTCCACTTCTCATGCTTTCCCGAAAACACACAATCGAGGAAGTGCACGCTCAGGAAGGGCGATCTTTGCTGACGCACGGGTTCTCTACAGTTTTGTTCCTTTGCGTTGGGTGGATGGCCCTTAGGACTCCACGCACACACGGGAGAGCCGATCTAGTTTCCCGAAACAAGAGTTGAGTCGATAGGTGCCTTCTGCCCATGCTTATTTCTCCCTCGGAATTCTGCTGGGACTCATTCCCCAGGTTTGCACTCAAGCAGAGTTGAACATGCTGCCACCCTGTGGCGAGGCGAATGAGCTGAAGCTGGGATTCTTGACCGGCTTCTTTCTGCCAAATCAGTGTGGAGCACTTAGCATTCCTATGCACACATGGAGCAGTAGTGGTAGCTTCAGGTAACAGGAGCTGAGCCGAGAGGTGCCTTCTGGGCCGGACTTCTTCTCCCTCGGTTTCACGTAAGGAACCCGTTCCCCAGGCTCTCACCCACGGTAGCCTGGAAACTGCTTCCTCCCTCAGAGACGTGGATGGCAGCTAAAGCACGATTTCTCTACCGTGTTGTTTCTTCGAGTTAGAACGCTAGCGATTAGACTTCCATGCAAAAGTGGGGCCGCAGAGCTAACTTCATGAAACAAGTGGGGAGGCGTGTCCTCCCTTCTCCCGGGGCCTGAGTCTCACACGGAAAATGGTTTGGGACTCCATTGCACTTCTCTCACGCATGCACACAGCAAAATGCTTCCAGCCTCAGGAATGCCTATTTTCGCTGAAGCAGGAATTCTCTACAGAGTTGTTCCTTCGACTTAGGTGCTTGGCTTTAGGCCTGCAGGCACACCCGGGGCAAATGCACTAGCCTCGTAAACAAAAGGTGAGTTGACAGCTGCCTTCTGCACTGGCCTGTCTCTCCCTCGATTTTACCTATGGAACCTGTCCCCAGGCTGTCACCCACAGTGCGGCGCGAACTGCTTTCTCACACAGAGAGGTCGACGGTAGCTAAAGCACGCTTTCTCTCCACTGTTGTTTCTTCGAGTTTGAACGCTAGTGATTAGACTTCCAGGCAAAAGTGGGGCCGCAGTGCGAGCTTCATGAAACAAGTGGGGAGTCGTGTTCTGCTTTCTTCCGGGGCCTGAGTCTCACACAGGAAATGGTTTGGGACTCAGTTGCAGTGCGCTCACGCTTGCACACAGCAAAATGCGTCCACCCTCAGGCATGGCTATTTTATTTATTTATTTTTTTTTTTGCTAGAATTATGGGTTTCTCTTTTCTTTTTTTTTTTTTAATTTTTTTATTGTTATGTTAATCCCCATACATTACATCATTAGTTTTAGATATAGTGTTCCATGATTCATTGTTTGTGCATAACACCCAGTGCTCCATGCAGAACGTGCCCTCCTCAATACCCATCACCAGGCTAACCCATCTTCCCACCCCCCTCCCCTCTAGAACCCTCAGTTTGTTTTTCAGAGTCCATCGTCTCTCATGGTTCTTCTCCCCCTCCGATTTCCCCCCCTTCATTCTTCCCCTCCTGCTACATTCTTCTTCTTCTTTTTTTCTTTCTTAACATATATTGCATTATTTGTTTCAGAGGTACAGATCCGAGATTCATCAGTCTTCCACAATTCACAGTGCTTACCAGAACACATACCCTCCCCAGTGTCCATCACCCAGTCACCCCATCCCTCCCACCCCACCCCCCACTCCAGCAACCCTCAGTTTGTTTCCTGAGATTAAGAATTCCTCATATCAGTGAGGTCATATGATACACGTCTTTCTCTGTTTGACTTATTTCGCTCAGCATAATACCCTCCAGTTCCATCCACGTCGTTGCAAATGGCAAGATCTCATTCCTTTTGATGGCTGCATAATATTCCATTGTATATATATATATATATATATATATATATATATATACACCACATCTTCTTTATCCATTCATCTGTTGATGGACATCTTGGCTCTTTCCACAGTTTGGCTATTCTGGACATTGCTGCTATAAACATCGGGGTGCACGTACCCTTTCGGGTCCCTACTTTTGTATCTTTGGGGTAAATACCCAGGAGGGCAATTGCTGGATCATATGGTAGCTCTATTTTCAACTTTTTCAGGAACCTCCATACTGTTTTCCAGAGTGGCTCAGGCCCGGCTATTTTAGCCGAAGCACGAATTCTCTAAAGAGTTGTTCCCTTGAGTTAGGTGGTTGGCTTTAGGCCTGCAGGCACACCCGGGGCAAGGGTCCTAGCATCAGAAACAAGAGGTGAGTTGAGAGCTCCCTTCCACACCGGCCTGTTTCTCACTCCCTTTCACGTGTGGGACCCTTTCCCGGTCTCCCATACAGGAGCACTGTAAAATTCCTCCGTCTTCAGGAACGGCAATGTTAGATAAAGGGCAGTAACTATACACCATGGATTCTTGGCCTTAGTAGCCTGGTAGGCGAATGAGCTGCAGCTGGGATTCTTTACAGGCTTGTTCCTTCCAAGTCCGTGTTGAGCCCGGAGCATTCCAAGCACACATGGAGCACTAGTGTTAGCTTCAGGTAGCAAGAGCTGAGTCCAGAGGTGCCTTCTGGCCGGAACTGTTTCCGCCTCGGTTTCACGTATGGAACCCGTTCCCCAGGCTCTCACCCACGGTACCCTGTATACTGCTTCCTCCGTCTAGAGGTCGACGGTAACGGAAGCACGATTTCTCTACACTGTTGTTTCTTTGAGTTAGAACGCTAGTGATGAGGCTTCCATGCAAAAGTGGGGCCGCAGTGCTAGCTTGAGGAAACACACGGGGAGTCGTGTTCTGCCTTCTGCTGGGGCCTGAGTCTCACTCGCAAAAAGCTTTGGACTCCCTTGCAGTGCTCTCATGCACGCACACGACAAAATGCTTCCCCCCTCAGCAGCGGCTGTTTTAGCTGAAGCATGGATTCTCCACCGAGTTTTGCCTTCGAGTTAGGCGGTTTTCATTAAGCCTGCCTGCACACACAGCCGGGGCAACGGTACTCGCCCCATAACCATGGTGTGAGTTGAGAGCTGCCTTCTCTCCGGCCTGTCTCTCCCTCGATTTTACGAACTGGAACCCGTCCCCAGGCTCTCACCCACAGTACACCCTAAACTGCTATCTCCCACACAGAGGTCGACGGTCGCTAAAGCACGGTTTCTCTTCAGTGTTGTTTCTCCGAGTTAGAACGCTTTCTCTTAGACTTCCCTGCAAAAGTGGGGCCGCAGTGCTAGCTTCAGGAAACAAGTGGGGAGTCGTGTTCTGCCTTCTGCCGGGGCCTGAGTCCCACACGGGAAATGGTTCTGCGCTCACTTGCAGTGCGCTCACGCATGCACACAGCAAAATGCGTCCACCCTCGGGCATGGCTACTTTAGCCGAAGCAGGAATTCTCTACAGAGTTGTTCCTTTGAGTTCGGTGGTTGGCTTTAGGCCTGCAGGCACACCCGGGGCAAGGGTACTAGCCTCATAAACAAGAGGTGAGTTGAGAGCTGCCTTCCGCTCCGGCCTGTTTCTCACTCCATTTCACGTATGGGACCCTTTCCCCGGGCTCTCATACACGAGCACTGTCAAATTCCTCTGGCTTCAGGAACGGCAATGTTAACTAAAGCGCAGTAACTCTATAGCATTGATTCTTGGTGTTAGTAGCCTGGTAAGTAGGCATCCAGGCACACAGGGTACAGCAGTGCTAATCTCCTAAAACAAGAGGGGAGTCGACAGCAGCCTTCCTTACAGGCCTGCTTCTCACTCCGAGTTACGTTTAGGTTCCACTTCTCATGCTTTCCCGAAAACACACAATCGAGGAAGTGCACGCTCAGGAAGGGCGATCTTTGCTGACGCACGGGTTCTCTACAGTTTTGTTCCTTTGCGTTGGGTGGATGGCCCTTAGGACTCCACGCACACACGGGAGAGCCGATCTAGTTTCCCGAAACAAGAGTTGAGTCGATAGGTGCCTTCTGCCCATGCTTATTTCTCCCTCGGAATTCTGCTGGGACTCATTCCCCAGGTTTGCACTCAAGCAGAGTTGAACATGCTGCCACCCTGTGGCGAGGCGAATGAGCTGAAGCTGGGATTCTTGACCGGCTTCTTTCTGCCAAATCAGTGTGGAGCACTTAGCATTCCTATGCACACATGGAGCAGTAGTGGTAGCTTCAGGTAACAGGAGCTGAGCCGAGAGGTGCCTTCTGGGCCGGACTTCTTCTCCCTCGGTTTCACGTAAGGAACCCGTTCCCCAGGCTCTCACCCACGGTAGCCTGGAAACTGCTTCCTCCCTCAGAGACGTGGATGGCAGCTAAAGCACGATTTCTCTACCGTGTTGTTTCTTCGAGTTAGAACGCTAGCGATTAGACTTCCATGCAAAAGTGGGGCCGCAGAGCTAACTTCATGAAACAAGTGGGGAGGCGTGTCCTCCCTTCTCCCGGGGCCTGAGTCTCACACGGAAAATGGTTTGGGACTCCATTGCACTTCTCTCACGCATGCACACAGCAAAATGCTTCCAGCCTCAGGAATGCCTATTTTCGCTGAAGCAGGAATTCTCTACAGAGTTGTTCCTTCGACTTAGGTGCTTGGCTTTAGGCCTGCAGGCACACCCGGGGCAAATGCACTAGCCTCGTAAACAAAAGGTGAGTTGACAGCTGCCTTCTGCACTGGCCTGTCTCTCCCTCGATTTTACCTATGGAACCTGTCCCCAGGCTGTCACCCACAGTGCGGCGCGAACTGCTTTCTCACACAGAGAGGTCGACGGTAGCTAAAGCACGCTTTCTCTCCACTGTTGTTTCTTCGAGTTTGAACGCTAGTGATTAGACTTCCAGGCAAAAGTGGGGCCGCAGTGCGAGCTTCATGAAACAAGTGGGGAGTCGTGTTCTGCTTTCTTCCGGGGCCTGAGTCTCACACAGGAAATGGTTTGGGACTCAGTTGCAGTGCGCTCACGCTTGCACACAGCAAAATGCGTCCACCCTCAGGCATGGCTATTTTATTTATTTATTTATTTTTTTGCTAGAATTATGGGTTTCTCTTTTCTTTTTTTTTTTTTAATTTTTTTATTGTTATGTTAATCCCCATACATTACATCATTAGTTTTAGATATAGTGTTCCATGATTCATTGTTTGTGCATAACACCCAGTGCTCCATGCAGAACGTGCCCTCCTCAATACCCATCACCAGGCTAACCCATCTTCCCACCCCCCTCCGCTCTAGAACCCTCAGTTTGTTTTTCAGAGTCCATCGTCTCTCATGGTTCTTCTCCCCCTCCGATTTCCCCCCCTTCATTCTTCCCCTCCTGCTACATTCTTCTTCTTCTTTTTTTCTTTCTTAACATATATTGCATTATTTGTTTCAGAGGTACAGATCTGAGATTCAACAGTCTTGCACAATTCACAGTGCTTACCAGAACACATACCCTCCCCAGTGTCCATCACCCAGTCACCCCATCCCTCCCACCCCACCCCCCACTCCAGCAACCCTCAGTTTGTTTCCTGAGATTAAGAATTCCTCATATCAGTGAGGTCATATGATACACGTCTTTCTCTGTTTGACTTATTTCGCTCAGCATAATACCCTCCAGTTCCATCCACGTCGTTGCAAATGGCAAGATCTCATTCCTTTTGATGGCTGCATAATATTCCATTGTATATATATATATATATATATATATATATATATATACACCACATCTTCTTTATCCATTCATCTGTTGATGGACATCTTGGCTCTTTCCACAGTTTGGCTATTCTGGACATTGCTGCTATAAACATCGGGGTGCACGTACCCTTTCGGGTCCCTACTTTTGTATCTTTGGGGTAAATACCCAGGAGGGCAATTGCTGGATCATATGGTAGCTCTATTTTCAACTTTTTCAGGAACCTCCATACTGTTTTCCAGAGTGGCTCAGGCCCGGCTATTTTAGCCGAAGCACGAATTCTCTAAAGAGTTGTTCCCTTGAGTTAGGTGGTTGGCTTTAGGCCTGCAGGCACACCCGGGGCAAGGGTCCTAGCATCAGAAACAAGAGGTGAGTTGAGAGCTCCCTTCCACACCGGCCTGTTTCTCACTCCCTTTCACGTGTGGGACCCTTTCCCGGTCTCCCATACAGGAGCACTGTAAAATTCCTCCGTCTTCAGGAACGGCAATGTTAGATAAAGGGCAGTAACTATACACCATGGATTCTTGGCCTTAGTAGCCTGGTAGGCGAATGAGCTGCAGCTGGGATTCTTTACAGGCTTGTTCCTTCCAAGTCCGTGTTGAGCCCGGAGCATTCCAAGCACACATGGAGCACTAGTGTTAGCTTCAGGTAGCAAGAGCTGAGTCCAGAGGTGCCTTCTGGCCGGAACTGTTTCCGCCTCGGTTTCACGTATGGAACCCGTTCCCCAGGCTCTCACCCACGGTACCCTGTATACTGCTTCCTCCGTCTAGAGGTCGACGGTAACGGAAGCACGATTTCTCTACACTGTTGTTTCTTTGAGTTAGAACGCTAGTGATGAGGCTTCCATGCAAAAGTGGGGCCGCAGTGCTAGCTTGAGGAAACACACGGGGAGTCGTGTTCTGCCTTCTGCTGGGGCCTGAGTCTCACTCGCAAAAAGCTTTGGACTCCCTTGCAGTGCTCTCATGCACGCACACGACAAAATGCTTCCCCCCTCAGCAGCGGCTGTTTTAGCTGAAGCATGGATTCTCCACCGAGTTTTGCCTTCGAGTTAGGCGGTTTTCATTAAGCCTGCCTGCACACACAGCCGGGGCAACGGTACTCGCCCCATAACCATGGTGTGAGTTGAGAGCTGCCTTCTCTCCGGCCTGTCTCTCCCTCGATTTTACGAACTGGAACCCGTCCCCAGGCTCTCACCCACAGTACACCCTAAACTGCTATCTCCCACACAGAGGTCGACGGTCGCTAAAGCACGGTTTCTCTTCAGTGTTGTTTCTCCGAGTTAGAACGCTTGCTCTTAGACTTCCCTGCAAAAGTGGGGCCGCAGTGCTAGCTTCAGGAAACAAGTGGGGAGTCGTGTTCTGCCTTCTGCCGGGGCCTGAGTCCCACACGGGAAATGGTTCTGCGCTCACTTGCAGTGCGCTCACGCATGCACACAGCAAAATGCGTCCACCCTCGGGCATGGCTACTTTAGCCGAAGCAGGAATTCTCTACAGAGTTGTTCCTTTGAGTTCGGTGGTTGGCTTTAGGCCTGCAGGCACACCCGGGGCAAGGGTACTAGCCTCATAAACAAGAGGTGAGTTGAGAGCTGCCTTCCGCTCCGGCCTGTTTCTCACTCCATTTCACGTATGGGACCCTTTCCCCGGGCTCTCATACACGAGCACTGTCAAATTCCTCTGGCTTCAGGAACGGCAATGTTAACTAAAGCGCAGTAACTCTATAGCATTGATTCTTGGTGTTAGTAGCCTGGTAAGTAGGCATCCAGGCACACAGGGTACAGCAGTGCTAATCTCCTAAAACAAGAGGGGAGTCGACAGCAGCCTTCCTTACAGGCCTGCTTCTCACTCCGAGTTACGTTTAGGTTCCACTTCTCATGCTTTCCCGAAAACACACAATCGAGGAAGTGCACGCTCAGGAAGGGCGATCTTTGCTGACGCACGGGTTCTCTACAGTTTTGTTCCTTTGCGTTGGGTGGATGGCCCTTAGGACTCCACGCACACACGGGAGAGCCGGTCTAGTTTCCCGAAACAAGAGTTGAGTCGATAGGTGCCTTCTGCCCATGCTTATTTCTCCCTCGGAATTCTGCTGGGACTCATTCCCCAGGTTTGCACTCAAGCAGAGTTGAACATGCTGCCACCCTGTGGCGAGGCGAATGAGCTGAAGCTGGGATTCTTGACCGGCTTCTTTCTGCCAAATCAGTGTGGAGCACTTAGCATTCCTATGCACACATGGAGCAGTAGTGGTAGCTTCAGGTAACAGGAGCTGAGCCGAGAGGTGCCTTCTGGGCCGGACTTCTTCTCCCTCGGTTTCACGTAAGGAACCCGTTCCCCAGGCTCTCACCCACGGTAGCCTGGAAACTGCTTCCTCCCTCAGAGACGTGGATGGCAGCTAAAGCACGATTTCTCTACCGTGTTGTTTCTTCGAGTTAGAACGCTAGCGATTAGACTTCCATGCAAAAGTGGGGCCGCAGAGCTAACTTCATGAAACAAGTGGGGAGGCGTGTCCTCCCTTCTCCCGGGGCCTGAGTCTCACACGGAAAATGGTTTGGGACTCCATTGCACTTCTCTCACGCATGCACACAGCAAAATGCTTCCAGCCTCAGGAATGCCTATTTTCGCTGAAGCAGGAATTCTCTACAGAGTTGTTCCTTCGACTTAGGTGCTTGGCTTTAGGCCTGCAGGCACACCCGGGGCAAATGCACTAGCCTCGTAAACAAAAGGTGAGTTGACAGCTGCCTTCTGCACTGGCCTGTCTCTCCCTCGATTTTACCTATGGAACCTGTCCCCAGGCTGTCACCCACAGTGCGGCGCGAACTGCTTTCTCACACAGAGAGGTCGACGGTAGCTAAAGCACGCTTTCTCTCCACTGTTGTTTCTTCGAGTTTGAACGCTAGTGATTAGACTTCCAGGCAAAAGTGGGGCCGCAGTGCGAGCTTCATGAAACAAGTGGGGAGTCGTGTTCTGCTTTCTTCCGGGGCCTGAGTCTCACACAGGAAATGGTTTGGGACTCAGTTGCAGTGCGCTCACGCTTGCACACAGCAAAATGCGTCCACCCTCAGGCATGGCTATTTTATTTATTTATTTTTTTTTTTGCTAGAATTATGGGTTTCTCTTTTCTTTTTTTTTAAAATTTTTTTATTGTTATGTTAATCCCCATACATTACATCATTAGTTTTAGATATAGTGTTCCATGATTCATTGTTTGTGCATAACACCCAGTGCTCCATGCAGAACGTGCCCTCCACAATACCCATCACCAGGCTAACCCATCTTCCCACCCCCCTCCCCTCTAGAACCCTCAGTTTGTTTTTCAGAGTCCATCGTCTCTCATGGTTCTTCTCCCCCTCCGATTTCCCCCCCTTCATTCTTCCCCTCCTGCTACATTCTTCTTCTTCTTTTTTTCTTTCTTAACATATATTGCATTATTTGTTTCAGAGGTACAGATCTGAGATTCAACAGTCTTGCACAATTCACAGTGCTTACCAGAACACATACCCTCCCCAGTGTCCATCACCCAGTCACCCCATCCCTCCCACCCCACCCCCCACTCCAGCAACCCTCAGTTTGTTTCCTGAGATTAAGAATTCCTCATATCAGTGAGGTCATATGATACACGTCTTTCTCTGTTTGACTTATTTCGCTCAGCATAATACCCTCCAGTTCCATCCACGTCGTTGCAAATGGCAAGATCTCATTCCTTTTGATGGCTGCATAATATTCCATTGTATATATATATATATATATATATATATATATATGTATATATATATATATATATATACACCACATCTTCTTTATCCATTCATCTGTTGATGGACATCTTGGCTCTTTCCACAGTTTGGCTATTCTGGACATTGCTGCTATAAACATCGGGGTGCACGTACCCTTTCGGGTCCCTACTTTGGTATCTTTGGGGTAAATACCCAGGAGGGCAATTGCTGGATCATATGGTAGCTCTATTTTCAACTTTTTCAGGAACCTCCATACTGTTTTCCAGAGTGGCTCAGGCCCGGCTATTTTAGCCGAAGCACGAATTCTCTAAAGAGTTGTTCCCTTGAGTTAGGTGGTTGGCTTTAGGCCTGCAGGCACACCCGGGGCAAGGGTCCTAGCATCAGAAACAAGAGGTGAGTTGAGAGCTCCCTTCCACACCGGCCTGTTTCTCACTCCCTTTCACGTGTGGGACCCTTTCCCGGTCTCCCATACAGGAGCACTGTAAAATTCCTCCGTCTTCAGGAACGGCAATGTTAGATAAAGGGCAGTAACTATACACCATGGATTCTTGGCCTTAGTAGCCTGGTAGGCGAATGAGCTGCAGCTGGGATTCTTTACAGGCTTGTTCCTTCCAAGTCCGTGTTGAGCCCGGAGCATTCCAAGCACACATGGAGCACTAGTGTTAGCTTCAGGTAGCAAGAGCTGAGTCCAGAGGTGCCTTCTGGCCGGAACTGTTTCCGCCTCGGTTTCACGTATGGAACCCGTTCCCCAGGCTCTCACCCACGGTACCCTGTATACTGCTTCCTCCGTCTAGAGGTCGACGGTAACGGAAGCACGATTTCTCTACACTGTTGTTTCTTTGAGTTAGAACGCTAGTGATGAGGCTTCCATGCAAAAGTGGGGCCGCAGTGCTAGCTTGAGGAAACACACGGGGAGTCGTGTTCTGCCTTCTGCTGGGGCCTGAGTCTCACTCGCAAAAAGCTTTGGACTCCCTTGCAGTGCTCTCATGCACGCACACGACAAAATGCTTCCCCCCTCAGCAGCGGCTGTTTTAGCTGAAGCATGGATTCTCCACCGAGTTTTGCCTTCGAGTTAGGCGGTTTTCATTAAGCCTGCCTGCACACACAGCCGGGGCAACGGTACTCGCCCCATAACCATGGTGTGAGTTGAGAGCTGCCTTCTCTCCGGCCTGTCTCTCCCTCGATTTTACGAACTGGAACCCGTCCCCAGGCTCTCACCCACAGTACACCCTAAACTGCTATCTCCCACACAGAGGTCGACGGTCGCTAAAGCACGGTTTCTCTTCAGTGTTGTTTCTCCGAGTTAGAACGCTTGCTCTTAGACTTCCCTGCAAAAGTGGGGCCGCAGTGCTAGCTTCAGGAAACAAGTGGGGAGTCGTGTTCTGCCTTCTGCCGGGGCCTGAGTCCCACACGGGAAATGGTTCTGCGCTCACTTGCAGTGCGCTCACGCATGCACACAGCAAAATGCGTCCACCCTCGGGCATGGCTACTTTAGCCGAAGCAGGAATTCTCTACAGAGTTGTTCCTTTGAGTTCGGTGGTTGGCTTTAGGCCTGCAGGCACACCCGGGGCAAGGGTACTAGCCTCATAAACAAGAGGTGAGTTGAGAGCTGCCTTCCGCTCCGGCCTGTTTCTCACTCCATTTCACGTATGGGACCCTTTCCCCGGGCTCTCATACACGAGCACTGTCAAATTCCTCTGGCTTCAGGAACGGCAATGTTAACTAAAGCGCAGTAACTCTATAGCATTGATTCTTGGTGTTAGTAGCCTGGTAAGTAGGCATCCAGGCACACAGGGTACAGCAGTGCTAATCTCCTAAAACAAGAGGGGAGTCGACAGCAGCCTTCCTTACAGGCCTGCTTCTCACTCCGAGTTACGTTTAGGTTCCACTTCTCATGCTTTCCCGAAAACACACAATCGAGGAAGTGCACGCTCAGGAAGGGCGATCTTTGCTGACGCACGGGTTCTCTACAGTTTTGTTCCTTTGCGTTGGGTGGATGGCCCTTAGGACTCCACGCACACACGGGAGAGCCGATCTAGTTTCCCGAAACAAGAGTTGAGTCGATAGGTGCCTTCTGCCCATGCTTATTTCTCCCTCGGAATTCTGCTGGGACTCATTCCCCAGGTTTGCACTCAAGCAGAGTTGAACATGCTGCCACCCTGTGGCGAGGCGAATGAGCTGAAGCTGGGATTCTTGACCGGCTTCTTTCTGCCAAATCAGTGTGGAGCACTTAGCATTCCTATGCACACATGGAGCAGTAGTGGTAGCTTCAGGTAACAGGAGCTGAGCCGAGAGGTGCCTTCTGGGCCGGACTTCTTCTCCCTCGGTTTCACGTAAGGAACCCGTTCCCCAGGCTCTCACCCACGGTAGCCTGGAAACTGCTTCCTCCCTCAGAGACGTGGATGGCAGCTAAAGCACGATTTCTCTACCGTGTTGTTTCTTCGAGTTAGAACGCTAGCGATTAGACTTCCATGCAAAAGTGGGGCCGCAGAGCTAACTTCATGAAACAAGTGGGGAGGCGTGTCCTCCCTTCTCCCGGGGCCTGAGTCTCACACGGAAAATGGTTTGGGACTCCATTGCACTTCTCTCACGCATGCACACAGCAAAATGCTTCCAGCCTCAGGAATGCCTATTTTCGCTGAAGCAGGAATTCTCTACAGAGTTGTTCCTTCGACTTAGGTGCTTGGCTTTAGGCCTGCAGGCACACCCGGGGCAAATGCACTAGCCTCGTAAACAAAAGGTGAGTTGACAGCTGCCTTCTGCACTGGCCTGTCTCTCCCTCGATTTTACCTATGGAACCTGTCCCCAGGCTGTCACCCACAGTGCGGCGCGAACTGCTTTCTCACACAGAGAGGTCGACGGTAGCTAAAGCACGCTTTCTCTCCACTGTTGTTTCTTCGAGTTTGAACGCTAGTGATTAGACTTCCAGGCAAAAGTGGGGCCGCAGTGCGAGCTTCATGAAACAAGTGGGGAGTCGTGTTCTGCTTTCTTCCGGGGCCTGAGTCTCACACAGGAAATGGTTTGGGACTCAGTTGCAGTGCGCTCACGCTTGCACACAGCAAAATGCGTCCACCCTCAGGCATGGCTATTTTATTTATTTATTTTTTTTTTTGCTAGAATTATGGGTTTCTCTTTTCTTTTTTTTTTTTTAATTTTTTTATTGTTATGTTAATCCCCATACATTACATCATTAGTTTTAGATATAGTGTTCCATGATTCATTGTTTGTGCATAACACCCAGTGCTCCATGCAGAACGTGCCCTCCTCAATACCCATCACCAGGCTAACCCATCTTCCCACCCCCCTCCCCTCTAGAACCCTCAGTTTGTTTTTCAGAGTCCATCGTCTCTCATGGTTCTTCTCCCCCTCCGATTTCCCCCCCTTCATTCTTCCCCTCCTGCTACATTCTTCTTCTTCTTTTTTTCTTTCTTAACATATATTGCATTATTTGTTTCAGAGGTACAGATCTGAGATTCAACAGTCTTGCACAATTCACAGTGCTTACCAGAACACATACCCTCCCCAGTGTCCATCACCCAGTCACCCCATCCCTCCCACCCCACCCCCCACTCCAGCAACCCTCAGTTTGTTTCCTGAGATTAAGAATTCCTCATATCAGTGAGGTCATATGATACACGTCTTTCTCTGTTTGACTTATTTCGCTCAGCATAATACCCTCCAGTTCCATCCACGTCGTTGCAAATGGCAAGATCTCATTCCTTTTGATGGCTGCATAATATTCCATTGTATATATATATATATATATATATATATATATATATATATATATACACCACATCTTCTTTATCCATTCATCTGTTGATGGACATCTTGGCTCTTTCCACAGTTTGGCTATTCTGGACATTGCTGCTATAAACATCGGGGTGCACGTACCCTTTCGGGTCCCTACTTTTGTATCTTTGGGGTAAATACCCAGGAGGGCAATTGCTGGATCATATGGTAGCTCTATTTTCAACTTTTTGAGGAACCTCCATACTGTTTTCCAGAGTGGCTCAGGCCCGGCTATTTTAGCCGAAGCACGAATTCTCTAAAGAGTTGTTCCCTTGAGTTAGGTGGTTGGCTTTAGGCCTGCAGGCACACCCGGGGCAAGGGTCCTAGCATCAGAAACAAGAGGTGAGTTGAGAGCTCCCTTCCACACCGGCCTGTTTCTCACTCCCTTTCACGTGTGGGACCCTTTCCCGGTCTCCCATACAGGAGCACTGTAAAATTCCTCCGTCTTCAGGAACGGCAATGTTAGATAAAGGGCAGTAACTATACACCATGGATTCTTGGCCTTAGTAGCCTGGTAGGCGAATGAGCTGCAGCTGGGATTCTTTACAGGCTTGTTCCTTCCAAGTCCGTGTTGAGCCCGGAGCATTCCAAGCACACATGGAGCACTAGTGTTAGCTTCAGGTAGCAAGAGCTGAGTCCAGAGGTGCCTTCTGGCCGGAACTGTTTCCGCCTCGGTTTCACGTATGGAACCCGTTCCCCAGGCTCTCACCCACGGTACCCTGTATACTGCTTCCTCCGTCTAGAGGTCGACGGTAACGGAAGCACGATTTCTCTACACTGTTGTTTCTTTGAGTTAGAACGCTAGTGATGAGGCTTCCATGCAAAAGTGGGGCCGCAGTGCTAGCTTGAGGAAACACACGGGGAGTCGTGTTCTGCCTTCTGCTGGGGCCTGAGTCTCACTCGCAAAAAGCTTTGGACTCCCTTGCAGTGCTCTCATGCACGCACACGACAAAATGCTTCCCCCCTCAGCAGCGGCTGTTTTAGCTGAAGCATGGATTCTCCACCGAGTTTTGCCTTCGAGTTAGGCGGTTTTCATTAAGCCTGCCTGCACACACAGCCGGGGCAACGGTACTCGCCCCATAACCATGGTGTGAGTTGAGAGCTGCCTTCTCTCCGGCCTGTCTCTCCCTCGATTTTACGAACTGGAACCCGTCCCCAGGCTCTCACCCACAGTACACCCTAAACTGCTATCTCCCACACAGAGGTCGACGGTCGCTAAAGCACGGTTTCTCTTCAGTGTTGTTTCTCCGAGTTAGAACGCTTGCTCTTAGACTTCCCTGCAAAAGTGGGGCCGCAGTGCTAGCTTCAGGAAACAAGTGGGGAGTCGTGTTCTGCCTTCTGCCGGGGCCTGAGTCCCACACGGGAAATGGTTCTGCGCTCACTTGCAGTGCGCTCACGCATGCACACAGCAAAATGCGTCCACCCTCGGGCATGGCTACTTTAGCCGAAGCAGGAATTCTCTACAGAGTTGTTCCTTTGAGTTCGGTGGTTGGCTTTAGGCCTGCAGGCACACCCGGGGCAAGGGTACTAGCCTCATAAACAAGAGGTGAGTTGAGAGCTGCCTTCCGCTCCGGCCTGTTTCTCACTCCATTTCACGTATGGGACCCTTTCCCCGGGCTCTCATACACGAGCACTGTCAAATTCCTCTGGCTTCAGGAACGGCAATGTTAACTAAAGCGCAGTAACTCTATAGCATTGATTCTTGGTGTTAGTAGCCTGGTAAGTAGGCATCCAGGCACACAGGGTACAGCAGTGCTAATCTCCTAAAACAAGAGGGGAGTCGACAGCAGCCTTCCTTACAGGCCTGCTTCTCACTCCGAGTTACGTTTAGGTTCCACTTCTCATGCTTTCCCGAAAACACACAATCGAGGAAGTGCACGCTCAGGAAGGGCGATCTTTGCTGACGCACGGGTTCTCTACAGTTTTGTTCCTTTGCGTTGGGTGGATGGCCCTTAGGACTCCACGCACACACGGGAGAGCCGATCTAGTTTCCCGAAACAAGAGTTGAGTCGATAGGTGCCTTCTGCCCATGCTTATTTCTCCCTCGGAATTCTGCTGGGACTCATTCCCCAGGTTTGCACTCAAGCAGAGTTGAACATGCTGCCACCCTGTGGCGAGGCGAATGAGCTGAAGCTGGGATTCTTGACCGGCTTCTTTCTGCCAAATCAGTGTGGAGCACTTAGCATTCCTATGCACACATGGAGCAGTAGTGGTAGCTTCAGGTAACAGGAGCTGAGCCGAGAGGTGCCTTCTGGGCCGGACTTCTTCTCCCTCGGTTTCACGTAAGGAACCCGTTCCCCAGGCTCTCACCCACGGTAGCCTGGAAACTGCTTCCTCCCTCAGAGACGTGGATGGCAGCTAAAGCACGATTTCTCTACCGTGTTGTTTCTTCGAGTTAGAACGCTAGCGATTAGACTTCCATGCAAAAGTGGGGCCGCAGAGCTAACTTCATGAAACAAGTGGGGAGGCGTGTCCTCCCTTCTCCCGGGGCCTGAGTCTCACACGGAAAATGGTTTGGGACTCCATTGCACTTCTCTCACGCATGCACACAGCAAAATGCTTCCAGCCTCAGGAATGCCTATTTTCGCTGAAGCAGGAATTCTCTACAGAGTTGTTCCTTCGACTTAGGTGCTTGGCTTTAGGCCTGCAGGCACACCCGGGGCAAATGCACTAGCCTCGTAAACAAAAGGTGAGTTGACAGCTGCCTTCTGCACTGGCCTGTCTCTCCCTCGATTTTACCTATGGAACCTGTCCCCAGGCTGTCACCCACAGTGCGGCGCGAACTGCTTTCTCACACAGAGAGGTCGACGGTAGCTAAAGCACGCTTTCTCTCCACTGTTGTTTCTTCGAGTTTGAACGCTAGTGATTAGACTTCCAGGCAAAAGTGGGGCCGCAGTGCGAGCTTCATGAAACAAGTGGGGAGTCGTGTTCTGCTTTCTTCCGGGGCCTGAGTCTCACACAGGAAATGGTTTGGGACTCAGTTGCAGTGCGCTCACGCTTGCACACAGCAAAATGCGTCCACCCTCAGGCATGGCTATTTTATTTATTTATTTTTTTTTTTGCTAGAATTATGGGTTTCTCTTTTCTTTTTTTTTTTTTAATTTTTTTATTGTTATGTTAATCCCCATACATTACATCATTAGTTTTAGATATAGTGTTCCATGATTCATTGTTTGTGCATAACACCCAGTGCTCCATGCAGAACGTGCCCTCCTCAATACCCATCACCAGGCTAACCCATCTTCCCACCCCCCTCCCCTCTAGAACCCTCAGTTTGTTTTTCAGAGTCCATCGTCTCTCATGGTTCTTCTCCCCCTCCGATTTCCCCCCCTTCATTCTTCCCCTCCTGCTACATTCTTCTTCTTCTTTTTTTCTTTCTTAACATATATTGCATTATTTGTTTCAGAGGTACAGATCCGAGATTCAACAGTCTTGCACAATTCACAGTGCTTACCAGAACACATACCCTCCCCAGTGTCCATCACCCAGTCACCCCATCCCTCCCACCCCACCCCCCACTCCAGCAACCCTCAGTTTGTTTCCTGAGATTAAGAATTCCTCATATCAGTGAGGTCATATGATACACGTCTTTCTCTGTTTGACTTATTTCGCTCAGCATAATACCCTCCACTTCCATCCACGTCGTTGCAAATGGCAAGATCTCATTCCTTTTGATGGCTGCATAATATTCCATTGTATATATATATATATATACATATATATATATATATATATACCACATCTTCTTTATCCTTTCATCTGTTGATGAACATCTTGGCTCTTTCCACAGTTTGGCTATTCTGGACATTGCTGCTATAAACATCGGGGTGCACGTACCCTTTCGGGTCCCTACTTTTGTATCTTTGGGGTAAATACCCAGGAGGGCAATTGCTGGATCATATGGTAGCTCTATTTTCAACTTTTTCAGGAACCTCCATACTGTTTTCCAGAGTGGCTCAGGCCCGGCTATTTTAGCCGAAGCACGAATTCTCTAAAGAGTTGTTCCCTTGAGTTAGGTGGTTGGCTTTAGGCCTGCAGGCACACCCGGGGCAAGGGTCCTAGCATCAGAAACAAGAGGTGAGTTGAGAGCTCCCTTCCACACCGGCCTGTTTCTCACTCCCTTTCACGTGTGGGACCCTTTCCCGGTCTCCCATACAGGAGCACTGTAAAATTCCTCCGTCTTCAGGAACGGCAATGTTAGATAAAGGGCAGTAACTATACACCATGGATTCTTGGCCTTAGTAGCCTGGTAGGCGAATGAGCTGCAGCTGGGATTCTTTACAGGCTTGTTCCTTCCAAGTCCGTGTTGAGCCCGGAGCATTCCAAGCACACATGGAGCACTAGTGTTAGCTTCAGGTAGCAAGAGCTGAGTCCAGAGGTGCCTTCTGGCCGGAACTGTTTCCGCCTCGGTTTCACGTATGGAACCCGTTCCCCAGGCTCTCACCCACGGTACCCTGTATACTGCTTCCTCCGTCTAGAGGTCGACGGTAACGGAAGCACGATTTCTCTACACTGTTGTTTCTTTGAGTTAGAACGCTAGTGATGAGGCTTCCATGCAAAAGTGGGGCCGCAGTGCTAGCTTGAGGAAACACACGGGGAGTCGTGTTCTGCCTTCTGCTGGGGCCTGAGTCTCACTCGCAAAAAGCTTTGGACTCCCTTGCAGTGCTCTCATGCACGCACACGACAAAATGCTTCCCCCCTCAGCAGCGGCTGTTTTAGCTGAAGCATGGATTCTCCACCGAGTTTTGCCTTCGAGTTAGGCGGTTTTCATTAAGCCTGCCTGCACACACAGCCGGGGCAACGGTACTCGCCCCATAACCATGGTGTGAGTTGAGAGCTGCCTTCTCTCCGGCCTGTCTCTCCCTCGATTTTACGAACTGGAACCCGTCCCCAGGCTCTCACCCACAGTACACCCTAAACTGCTTTCTCCCACACAGAGGTCGACGGTCGCTAAAGCACGGTTTCTCTTCAGTGTTGTTTCTCCGAGTTAGAACGCTTGCTCTTAGACTTCCCTGCAAAAGTGGGGCCGCAGTGCTAGCTTCAGGAAACAAGTGGGGAGTCGTGTTCTGCCTTCTGCCGGGGCCTGAGTCCCACACGGGAAATGGTTCTGCGCTCACTTGCAGTGCGCTCACGCATGCACACAGCAAAATGCGTCCACCCTGGGGCATGGCTACTTTAGCCGAAGCAGGAATTCTCTACAGAGTTGTTCCTTTGAGTTCGGTGGTTGGCTTTAGGCCTGCAGGCACACCCGGGGCAAGGGTACTAGCCTCATAAACAAGAGGTGAGTTGAGAGCTGCCTTCCGCTCCGGCCTGTTTCTCACTCCATTTCACGTATGGGACCCTTTCCCCGGGCTCTCATACACGAGCACTGTCAAATTCCTCTGGCTTCAGGAACGGCAATGTTAACTAAAGCGCAGTAACTCTATAGCATTGATTCTTGGTGTTAGTAGCCTGGTAAGTAGGCATCCAGGCACACAGGGTACAGCAGTGCTAATCTCCTAAAACAAGAGGGGAGTCGACAGCAGCCTTCCTTACAGGCCTGCTTCTCACTCCGAGTTACGTTTAGGTTCCACTTCTCATGCTTTCCCGAAAACACACAATCGAGGAAGTGCACGCTCAGGAAGGGCGATCTTTGCTGACGCACGGGTTCTCTACAGTTTTGTTCCTTTGCGTTGGGTGGATGGCCCTTAGGACTCCACGCACACACGGGAGAGCCGGTCTAGTTTCCCGAAACAAGAGTTGAGTCGATAGGTGCCTTCTGCCCATGCTTATTTCTCCCTCGGAATTCTGCTGGGACTCATTCCCCAGGTTTGCACTCAAGCAGAGTTGAACATGCTGCCACCCTGTGGCGAGGCGAATGAGCTGAAGCTGGGATTCTTGACCGGCTTCTTTCTGCCAAATCAGTGTGGAGCACTTAGCATTCCTATGCACACATGGAGCAGTAGTGGTAGCTTCAGGTAACAGGAGCTGAGCCGAGAGGTGCCTTCTGGGCCGGACTTCTTCTCCCTCGGTTTCACGTAAGGAACCCGTTCCCCAGGCTCTCACCCACGGTAGCCTGGAAACTGCTTCCTCCCTCAGAGACGTGGATGGCAGCTAAAGCACGATTTCTCTACCGTGTTGTTTCTTCGAGTTAGAACGCTAGCGATTAGACTTCCATGCAAAAGTGGGGCCGCAGAGCTAACTTCATGAAACAAGTGGGGAGGCGTGTCCTCCCTTCTCCCGGGGCCTGAGTCTCACACGGAAAATGGTTTGGGACTCCATTGCACTTCTCTCACGCATGCACACAGCAAAATGCTTCCAGCCTCAGGAATGCCTATTTTCGCTGAAGCAGGAATTCTCTACAGAGTTGTTCCTTCGACTTAGGTGCTTGGCTTTAGGCCTGCAGGCACACCCGGGGCAAATGCACTAGCCTCGTAAACAAAAGGTGAGTTGACAGCTGCCTTCTGCACTGGCCTGTCTCTCCCTCGATTTTACCTATGGAACCTGTCCCCAGGCTGTCACCCACAGTGCGGCGCGAACTGCTTTCTCACACAGAGAGGTCGACGGTAGCTAAAGCACGCTTTCTCTCCACTGTTGTTTCTTTGAGTTTGAACGCTAGTGATTAGACTTCCAGGCAAAAGTGGGGCCGCAGTGCGAGCTTCATGAAACAAGTGGGGAGTCGTGTTCTGCTTTCTTCCGGGGCCTGAGTCTCACACAGGAAATGGTTTGGGACTCAGTTGCAGTGCGCTCACGCTTGCACACAGCAAAATGCGTCCACCCTCAGGCATGGCTATTTTATTTATTTATTTTTTTTTTTGCTAGAATTATGGGTTTCTCTTTTCTTTTTTTTTTAAATTTTTTTATTGTTATGTTAATCCCCATACATTACATCATTAGTTTTAGATATAGTGTTCCATGATTCATTGTTTGTGCATAACACCCAGTGCTCCATGCAGAACGTGCCCTCCTCAATACCCATCACCAGGCTAACCCATCTTCCCACCCCCCTCCCCTCTAGAACCCTCAGTTTGTTTTTCAGAGTCCATCGTCTCTCATGGTTCTTCTCCCCCTCCGATTTCCCCCCCTTCATTCTTCCCCTCCTGCTACATTCTTCTTCTTCTTTTTTTCTTTCTTAACATATATTGCATTATTTGTTTCAGAGGTACAGATCTGAGATTCAACAGTCTTGCACAATTCACAGTGCTTACCAGAACACATACCCTCCCCAGTGTCCATCACCCAGTCACCCCATCCCTCCCACCCCACCCCCCACTCCAGCAACCCTCAGTTTGTTTCCTGAGATTAAGAATTCCTCATATCAGTGAGGTCATATGATACACGTCTTTCTCTGTTTGACTTATTTCGCTCAGCATAATACCCTCCAGTTCCATCCACGTCGTTGCAAATGGCAAGATCTCATTCCTTTTTATGGCTGCATAATATTCCATTGTATATATATATATATATATATATATATATATATATATACACCACATCTTCTTTATCCATTCATCTGTTGATGGACATCTTGGCTCTTTCCACAGTTTGGCTATTCTGGACATTGCTGCTATAAACATCGGGGTGCACGTACCCTTTCGGGTCCCTACTTTGGTATCTTTGGGGTAAATACCCAGGAGGGCAATTGCTGGATCATATGGTAGCTCTATTTTCAACTTTTTCAGGAACCTCCATACTGTTTTCCAGAGTGGCTCAGGCCCGGCTATTTTAGCCGAAGCACGAATTCTCTAAAGAGTTGTTCCCTTGAGTTAGGTGGTTGGCTTTAGGCCTGCAGGCACACCCGGGGCAAGGGTCCTAGCATCAGAAACAAGAGGTGAGTTGAGACCTCCCTTCCACACCGGCCTGTTTCTCACTCCCTTTCACGTGTGGGACCCTTTCCCGGTCTCCCATACAGGAGCACTGTAAAATTCCTCCGTCTTCAGGAACGGCAATGTTAGATAAAGGGCAGTAACTATACACCATGGATTCTTGGCCTTAGTAGCCTGGTAGGCGAATGAGCTGCAGCTGGGATTCTTTACAGGCTTGTTCCTTCCAAGTCCGTGTTGAGCCCGGAGCATTCCAAGCACACATGGAGCACTAGTGTTAGCTTCAGGTAGCAAGAGCTGAGTCCAGAGGTGCCTTCTGGCCGGAACTGTTTCCGCCTCGGTTTCACGTATGGAACCCGTTCCCCAGGCTCTCACCCACGGTACCCTGTATACTGCTTCCTCCGTCTAGAGGTCGACGGTAACGGAAGCACGATTTCTCTACACTGTTGTTTCTTTGAGTTAGAACGCTAGTGATGAGGCTTCCATGCAAAAGTGGGGCCGCAGTGCTAGCTTGAGGAAACACACGGGGAGTCGTGTTCTGCCTTCTGCTGGGGCCTGAGTCTCACTCGCAAAAAGCTTTGGACTCCCTTGCAGTGCTCTCATGCACGCACACGACAAAATGCTTCCCCCCTCAGCAGCGGCTGTTTTAGCTGAAGCATGGATTCTCCACCGAGTTTTGCCTTCGAGTTAGGCGGTTTTCATTAAGCCTGCCTGCACACACAGCCGGGGCAACGGTACTCGCCCCATAACCATGGTGTGAGTTGAGAGCTGCCTTCTCTCCGGCCTGTCTCTCCCTCGATTTTACGAACTGGAACCCGTCCCCAGGCTCTCACCCACAGTACACCCTAAACTGCTTTCTCCCACACAGAGGTCGACGGTCGCTAAAGCACGGTTTCTCTTCAGTGTTGTTTCTCCGAGTTAGAACGCTTGCTCTTAGACTTCCCTGCAAAAGTGGGGCCGCAGTGCTAGCTTCAGGAAACAAGTGGGGAGTCGTGTTCTGCCTTCTGCCGGGGCCTGAGTCCCACACGGGAAATGGTTCTGCGCTCACTTGCAGTGCGCTCACGCATGCACACAGCAAAATGCGTCCACCCTCGGGCATGGCTACTTTAGCCGAAGCAGGAATTCTCTACAGAGTTGTTCCTTTGAGTTCGGTGGTTGGCTTTAGGCCTGCAGGCACACCCGGGACAAGGGTACTAGCCTCATAAACAAGAGGTGAGTTGAGAGCTGCCTTCCGCTCCGGCCTGTTTCTCACTCCATTTCACGTATGGGACCCTTTCCCCGGGCTCTCATACACGAGCACTGTCAAATTCCTCTGGCTTCAGGAACGGCAATGTTAACTAAAGCGCAGTAACTCTATAACATTGATTCTTGGTGTTAGTAGCCTGGTAAGTAGGCATCCAGGCACACAGGGTACAGCAGTGCTAATCTCCTAAAACAAGAGGGGAGTCGACAGCAGCCTTCCTTACAGGCCTGCTTCTCACTCCGAGTTACGTTTAGGTTCCACTTCTCATGCTTTCCCGAAAACACACAATCGAGGAAGTGCACGCTCAGGAAGGGCGATCTTTGCTGACGCACGGGTTCTCTACAGTTTTGTTCCTTTGCGTTGGGTGGATGGCCCTTAGGACTCCACGCACACACGGGAGAGCCGATCTAGTTTCCCGAAACAAGAGTTGAGTCGATAGGTGCCTTCTGCCCATGCTTATTTCTCCCTCGGAATTCTGCTGGGACTCATTCCCCAGGTTTGCACTCAAGCAGAGTTGAACATGCTGCCACCCTGTGGCGAGGCGAATGAGCTGAAGCTGGGATTCTTGACCGGCTTCTTTCTGCCAAATCAGTGTGGAGCACTTAGCATTCCTATGCACACATGGAGCAGTAGTGGTAGCTTCAGGTAACAGGAGCTGAGCCGAGAGGTGCCTTCTGGGCCGGACTTCTTCTCCCTCGGTTTCACGTAAGGAACCCGTTCCCCAGGCTCTCACCCACGGTAGCCTGGAAACTGCTTCCTCCCTCAGAGACGTGGATGGCAGCTAAAGCACGATTTCTCTACCGTGTTGTTTCTTCGAGTTAGAACGCTAGCGATTAGACTTCCATGCAAAAGTGGGGCCGCAGAGCTAACTTCATGAAACAAGTGGGGAGGCGTGTCCTCCCTTCTCCCGGGGCCTGAGTCTCACACGGAAAATGGTTTGGGACTCCATTGCACTTCTCTCACGCATGCACACAGCAAAATGCTTCCAGCCTCAGGAATGCCTATTTTCGCTGAAGCAGGAATTCTCTACAGAGTTGTTCCTTCGACTTAGGTGCTTGGCTTTAGGCCTGCAGGCACACCCGGGGCAAATGCACTAGCCTCGTAAACAAAAGGTGAGTTGACAGCTGCCTTCTGCACTGGCCTGTCTCTCCCTCGATTTTACCTATGGAACCTGTCCCCAGGCTGTCACCCACAGTGCGGCGCGAACTGCTTTCTCACACAGAGAGGTCGACGGTAGCTAAAGCACGCTTTCTCTCCACTGTTGTTTCTTCGAGTTTGAACGCTAGTGATTAGACTTCCAGGCAAAAGTGGGGCCGCAGTGCGAGCTTCATGAAACAAGTGGGGAGTCGTGTTCTGCTTTCTTCCGGGGCCTGAGTCTCACACAGGAAATGGTTTGGGACTCAGTTGCAGTGCTCTCACGCTTGCACACAGCAAAATGCGTCCACCCTCAGGCATGGCTATTTTATTTATTTATTTATTTTTTTGCTAGAATTATGGGTTTCTCTTTTCTTTTTTTTTTAAAATTTTTTTATTGTTATGTTAATCCCCATACATTACATCATTAGTTTTAGATATAGTGTTCCATGTTTCATTGTTTGTGCATAACACCCAGTGCTCCATGCAGAACGTGCCCTCCTCAATACCCATCACCAGGCTAACCCATCTTCCCACCCCCCTCCCCTCTAGAACCCTCAGTTTGTTTTTCAGAGTCCATCGTCTCTCATGGTTCTTCTCCCCCTCCGATTTCCCCCCCTTCATTCTTCCCCTCCTGCTACATTCTTCTTCTTCTTTTTTTCTTTCTTAACATATATTGCATTATTTGTTTCAGAGGTACAGATCCGAGATTCAACAGTCTTGCACAATTCACAGTGCTTACCAGAACACATACCCTCCCCAGTGTCCATCACCCAGTCACCCCATCCCTCCCACCCCACCCCCCACTCCAGCAACCCTCAGTTTGTTTCCTGAGATTAAGAATTCCTCATATCAGTGAGGTCATATGATACACGTCTTTCTCTGTTTGACTTATTTCGCTCAGCATAATACCCTCCAGTTCCATCCACGTCGTTGCAAATGGCAAGATCTCATTCCTTTTGATGGCTGCATAATATTCCATTGTATATATATATATATATATACCACATCTTCTTTATCCATTCATCTGTTGATGGACATCTTGGCTCTTTCCACAGTTTGGCTATTCTGGACATTGCTGCTATAAACATCGGGGTGCACGTACCCTTTCGGGTCCCTACTTTGGTATCTTTGGGGTAAATACCCAGGAGGGCAATTGCTGGATCATATGGTAGCTCTATTTTCAACTTTTTGAGGAACCTCCATACTGTTTTCCAGAGTGGCTCAGGCCCGGCTATTTTAGCCAAAGCACGAATTCTCTAAAGAGTTGTTCCCTTGAGTTAGGTGGTTGGCTTTAGGCCTGCAGGCACACCCGGGGCAAGGGTCCTAGCATCAGAAACAAGAGGTGAGTTGAGAGCTCCCTTCCACACCGGCCTGTTTCTCACTCCCTTTCACGTGTGGGACCCTTTCCCGGTCTCCCATACAGGAGCACTGTAAAATTCCTCCGTCTTCAGGAACGGCAATGTTAGATAAAGGGCAGTAACTATACACCATGGATTCTTGGCCTTAGTAGCCTGGTAGGCGAATGAGCTGCAGCTGGGATTCTTTACAGGCTTGTTCCTTCCAAGTCCGTGTTGAGCCCGGAGCATTCCAAGCACACATGGAGCACTAGTGTTAGCTTCAGGTAGCAAGAGCTGAGTCCAGAGGTGCCTTCTGGCCGGAACTGTTTCCGCCTCGGTTTCACGTATGGAACCCGTTCCCCAGGCTCTCACCCACGGTACCCTGTATACTGCTTCCTCCGTCTAGAGGTCGACGGTAACGGAAGCACGATTTCTCTACACTGTTGTTTCTTTGAGTTAGAACGCTAGTGATGAGGCTTCCATGCAAAAGTGGGGCCGCAGTGCTAGCTTGAGGAAACACACGGGGAGTCGTGTTCTGCCTTCTGCTGGGGCCTGAGTCTCACTCGCAAAAAGCTTTGGACTCCCTTGCAGTGCTCTCATGCACGCACACGACAAAATGCTTCCCCCCTCAGCAGCGGCTGTTTTAGCTGAAGCATGGATTCTCCACCGAGTTTTGCCTTCGAGTTAGGCGGTTTTCATTAAGCCTGCCTGCACACACAGCCGGGGCAACGGTACTCGCCCCATAACCATGGTGTGAGTTGAGAGCTGCCTTCTCTCCGGCCTGTCTCTCCCTCGATTTTACGAACTGGAACCCGTCCCCAGGCTCTCACCCACAGTACACCCTAAACTGCTATCTCCCACACAGAGGTCGACGGTCGCTAAAGCACGGTTTCTCTTCAGTGTTGTTTCTCCGAGTTAGAACGCTTGCTCTTAGACTTCCCTGCAAAAGTGGGGCCGCAGTGCTAGCTTCAGGAAACAAGTGGGGAGTCGTGTTCTGCCTTCTGCCGGGGCCTGAGTCCCACACGGGAAATGGTTCTGCGCTCACTTGCAGTGCGCTCACGCATGCACACAGCAAAATGCGTCCACCCTCGGGCATGGCTACTTTAGCCGAAGCAGGAATTCTCTACAGAGTTGTTCCTTTGAGTTCGGTGGTTGGCTTTAGGCCTGCAGGCACACCCGGGGCAAGGGTACTAGCCTCATAAACAAGAGGTGAGTTGAGAGCTGCCTTCCGCTCCGGCCTGTTTCTCACTCCATTTCACGTATGGGACCCTTTCCCCGGGCTCTCATACACGAGCACTGTCAAATTCCTCTGGCTTCAGGAACGGCAATGTTAACTAAAGCGCAGTAACTCTATAGCATTGATTCTTGGTGTTAGTAGCCTGGTAAGTAGGCATCCAGGCACACAGGGTACAGCAGTGCTAATCTCCTAAAACAAGAGGGGAGTCGACAGCAGCCTTCCTTACAGGCCTGCTTCTCACTCCGAGTTACGTTTAGGTTCCACTTCTCATGCTTTCCCGAAAACACACAATCGAGGAAGTGCACGCTCAGGAAGGGCGATCTTTGCTGACGCACGGGTTCTCTACAGTTTTGTTCCTTTGCGTTGGGTGGATGGCCCTTAGGACTCCACGCACACACGGGAGAGCCGATCTAGTTTCCCGAAACAAGAGTTGAGTCGATAGGTGCCTTCTGCCCATGCTTATTTCTCCCTCGGAATTCTGCTGGGACTCATTCCCCAGGTTTGCACTCAAGCAGAGTTGAACATGCTGCCACCCTGTGGCGAGGCGAATGAGCTGAAGCTGGGATTCTTGACCGGCTTCTTTCTGCCAAATCAGTGTGGAGCACTTAGCATTCCTATGCACACATGGAGCAGTAGTGGTAGCTTCAGGTAACAGGAGCTGAGCCGAGAGGTGCCTTCTGGGCCGGACTTCTTCTCCCTCGGTTTCACGTAAGGAACCCGTTCCCCAGGCTCTCACCCACGGTAGCCTGGAAACTGCTTCCTCCCTCAGAGACGTGGATGGCAGCTAAAGCACGATTTCTCTACCGTGTTGTTTCTTCGAGTTAGAACGCTAGCGATTAGACTTCCATGCAAAAGTGGGGCCGCAGAGCTAACTTCATGAAACAAGTGGGGAGGCGTGTCCTCCCTTCTCCCGGGGCCTGAGTCTCACACGGAAAATGGTTTGGGACTCCATTGCACTTCTCTCACGCATGCACACAGCAAAATGCTTCCAGCCTCAGGAATGCCTATTTTCGCTGAAGCAGGAATTCTCTACAGAGTTGTTCCTTCGACTTAGGTGCTTGGCTTTAGGCCTGCAGGCACACCCGGGGCAAATGCACTAGCCTCGTAAACAAAAGGTGAGTTGACAGCTGCCTTCTGCACTGGCCTGTCTCTCCCTCGATTTTACCTATGGAACCTGTCCCCAGGCTGTCACCCACAGTGCGGCGCGAACTGCTTTCTCACACAGAGAGGTCGACGGTAGCTAAAGCACGCTTTCTCTCCACTGTTGTTTCTTCGAGTTTGAACGCTAGTGATTAGACTTCCAGGCAAAAGTGGGGCCGCAGTGCGAGCTTCATGAAACAAGTGGGGAGTCGTGTTCTGCTTTCTTCCGGGGCCTGAGTCTCACACAGGAAATGGTTTGGGACTCAGTTGCAGTGCGCTCACGCTTGCACACAGCAAAATGCGTCCACCCTCAGGCATGGCTATTTTATTTATTTATTTTTTTTTTTGCTAGAATTATGGGTTTTTCTTTTCTTTTTTTTTTTAATTTTTTTATTGTTATGTTAATCCCCATACATTACATCATTAGTTTTAGATATAGTGTTCCATGATTCATTGTTTGTGCATAACACCCAGTGCTCCATGCAGAACGTGCCCTCCTCAATACCCATCACCAGGCTAACCCATCTTCCCACCCCCCTCCCCTCTAGAACCCTCAGTTTGTTTTTCAGAGTCCATCGTCTCTCATGGTTCTTCTCCCCCTCCGATTTCCCCCCCTTCATTCTTCCCCTCCTGCTACATTCTTCTTCTTCTTTTTTTCTTTCTTAACATATATTGCATTATTTGTTTCAGAGGTACAGATCCGAGATTCAACAGTCTTGCACAATTCACAGTGCTTACCAGAACACATACCCTCCCCAGTGTCCATCACCCAGTCACCCCATCCCTCCCACCCCACCCCCCACTCCAGCAACCCTCAGTTTGTTTCCTGAGATTAAGAATTCCTCATATCAGTGAGGTCATATGATACACGTCTTTCTCTGTTTGACTTATTTCGCTCAGCATAATACCCTCCAGTTCCATCCACGTCGTTGCAAATGGCAAGATCTCATTCCTTTTGATGGCTGCATAATATTCCATTGTATATATATATATATATATATATATATATATATATATATACCACATCTTCTTTATCCATTCATCTGTTGATGGACATCTTGGCTCTTTCCACAGTTTGGCTATTCTGGACATTGCTGCTATAAACATCGGGGTGCACGTACCCTTTCGGGTCCCTACTTTGGTATCTTTGGGGTAAATACCCAGGAGGGCAATTGCTGGATCATATGGTAGCTCTATTTTCAACTTTTTGAGGAACCTCCATACTGTTTTCCAGAGTGGCTCAGGCCCGGCTATTTTAGCCGAAGCACGAATTCTCTAAAGAGTTGTTCCCTTGAGTTAGGTGGTTGGCTTTAGGCCTGCAGGCACACCCGGGGCAAGGGTCCTAGCATCAGAAACAAGAGGTGAGTTGAGAGCTCCCTTCCACACCGGCCTGTTTCTCACTCCCTTTCACGTGTGGGACCCTTTCCCGGTCTCCCATACAGGAGCACTGTAAAATTCCTCCGTCTTCAGGAACGGCAATGTTAGATAAAGGGCAGTAACTATACACCATGGATTCTTGGCCTTAGTAGCCTGGTAGGCGAATGAGCTGCAGCTGGGATTCTTTACAGGCTTGTTCCTTCCAAGTCCGTGTTGAGCCCGGAGCATTCCAAGCACACATGGAGCACTAGTGTTAGCTTCAGGTAGCAAGAGCTGAGTCCAGAGGTGCCTTCTGGCCGGAACTGTTTCCGCCTCGGTTTCACGTATGGAACCCGTTCCCCAGGCTCTCACCCACGGTACCCTGTATACTGCTTCCTCCGTCTAGAGGTCGACGGTAACGGAAGCACGATTTCTCTACACTGTTGTTTCTTTGAGTTAGAACGCTAGTGATGAGGCTTCCATGCAAAAGTGGGGCCGCAGTGCTAGCTTGAGGAAACACACGGGGAGTCGTGTTCTGCCTTCTGCTGGGGCCTGAGTCTCACTCGCAAAAAGCTTTGGACTCCCTTGCAGTGCTCTCATGCACGCACACGACAAAATGCTTCCCCCCTCAGCAGCAGCTGTTTTAGCTGAAGCATGGATTCTCCACCGAGTTTTGCCTTCGAGTTAGGCGGTTTTCATTAAGCCTGCCTGCACACACAGCCGGGGCAACGGTACTCGCCCCATAACCATGGTGTGAGTTGAGAGCTGCCTTCTCTCCGGCCTGTCTCTCCCTCGATTTTACGAACTGGAACCCGTCCCCAGGCTCTCACCCACAGTACACCCTAAACTGCTATCTCCCACACAGAGGTCGACGGTCGCTAAAGCACGGTTTCTCTTCAGTGTTGTTTCTCCGAGTTAGAACGCTTGCTCTTAGACTTCCCTGCAAAAGTGGGGCCGCAGTGCTAGCTTCAGGAAACAAGTGGGGAGTCGTGTTCTGCCTTCTGCCGGGGCCTGAGTCCCACACGGGAAATGGTTCTGCGCTCACTTGCAGTGCGCTCACGCATGCACACAGCAAAATGCGTCCACCCTCGGGCATGGCTACTTTAGCCGAAGCAGGAATTCTCTACAGAGTTGTTCCTTTGAGTTCGGTGGTTGGCTTTAGGCCTGCAGGCACACCCGGGGCAAGGGTACTAGCCTCATAAACAAGAGGTGAGTTGAGAGCTGCCTTCCGCTCCGGCCTGTTTCTCACTCCATTTCACGTATGGGACCCTTTCCCCGGGCTCTCATACACGAGCACTGTCAAATTCCTCTGGCTTCAGGAACGGCAATGTTAACTAAAGCGCAGTAACTCTATAGCATTGATTCTTGGTGTTAGTAGCCTGGTAAGTAGGCATCCAGGCACACAGGGTACAGCAGTGCTAATCTCCTAAAACAAGAGGGGAGTCGACAGCAGCCTTCCTTACAGGCCTGCTTCTCACTCCGAGTTACGTTTAGGTTCCACTTCTCATGCTTTCCCGAAAACACACAATCGAGGAAGTGCACGCTCAGGAAGGGCGATCTTTGCTGACGCACGGGTTCTCTACAGTTTTGTTCCTTTGCGTTGGGTGGATGGCCCTTAGGACTCCACGCACACACGGGAGAGCCGATCTAGTTTCCCGAAACAAGAGTTGAGTCGATAGGTGCCTTCTGCCCATGCTTATTTCTCCCTCGGAATTCTGCTGGGACTCATTCCCCAGGTTTGCACTCAAGCAGAGTTGAACATGCTGCCACCCTGTGGCGAGGCGAATGAGCTGAAGCTGGGATTCTTGACCGGCTTCTTTCTGCCAAATCAGTGTGGAGCACTTAGCATTCCTATGCACACATGGAGCAGTAGTGGTAGCTTCAGGTAACAGGAGCTGAGCCGAGAGGTGCCTTCTGGGCCGGACTTCTTCTCCCTCGGTTTCACGTAAGGAACCCGTTCCCCAGGCTCTCACCCACGGTAGCCTGGAAACTGCTTCCTCCCTCAGAGACGTGGATGGCAGCTAAAGCACGATTTCTCTACCGTGTTGTTTCTTCGAGTTAGAACGCTAGCGATTAGACTTCCATGCAAAAGTGGGGCCGCAGAGCTAACTTCATGAAACAAGTGGGGAGGCGTGTCCTCCCTTCTCCCGGGGCCTGAGTCTCACACGGAAAATGGTTTGGGACTCCATTGCACTTCTCTCACGCATGCACACAGCAAAATGCTTCCAGCCTCAGGAATGCCTATTTTCGCTGAAGCAGGAATTCTCTACAGAGTTGTTCCTTCGACTTAGGTGCTTGGCTTTAGGCCTGCAGGCACACCCGGGGCAAATGCACTAGCCTCGTAAACAAAAGGTGAGTTGACAGCTGCCTTCTGCACTGGCCTGTCTCTCCCTCGATTTTACCTATGGAACCTGTCCCCAGGCTGTCACCCACAGTGCGGCGCGAACTGCTTTCTCACACAGAGAGGTCGACGGTAGCTAAAGCACGCTTTCTCTCCACTGTTGTTTCTTCGAGTTTGAACGCTAGTGATTAGACTTCCAGGCAAAAGTGGGGCCGCAGTGCGAGCTTCATGAAACAAGTGGGGAGTCGTGTTCTGCTTTCTTCCGGGGCCTGAGTCTCACACAGGAAATGGTTTGGGACTCAGTTGCAGTGCGCTCACGCTTGCACACAGCAAAATGCGTCCACCCTCAGGCATGGCTATTTTATTTATTTATTTTTTTTTTTGCTAGAATTATGGGTTTCTCTTTTCTTTTTTTTTAAAATTTTTTTATTGTTATGTTAATCCCCATACATTACATCATTAGTTTTAGATATAGTGTTCCATGATTCATTGTTTGTGCATAACACCCAGTGCTCCATGCAGAACGTGCCCTCCACAATACCCATCACCAGGCTAACCCATCTTCCCACCCCCCTCCCCTCTAGAACCCTCAGTTTGTTTTTCAGAGTCCATCGTCTCTCATGGTTCTTCTCCCCCTCCGATTTCCCCCCCTTCATTCTTCCCCTCCTGCTACATTCTTCTTCTTCTTTTTTTCTTTCTTAACATATATTGCATTATTTGTTTCAGAGGTACAGATCTGAGATTCAACAGTCTTGCACAATTCACAGTGCTTACCAGAACACATACCCTCCCCAGTGTCCATCACCCAGTCACCCCATCCCTCCCACCCCACCCCCCACTCCAGCAACCCTCAGTTTGTTTCCTGAGATTAAGAATTCCTCATATCAGTGAGGTCATATGATACACGTCTTTCTCTGTTTGACTTATTTCGCTCAGCATAATACCCTCCAGTTCCATCCACGTCGTTGCAAATGGCAAGATCTCATTCCTTTTGATGGCTGCATAATATTCCATTGTATATATATATATATATATATATATATATATGTATATATATATATATATATATACACCACATCTTCTTTATCCATTCATCTGTTGATGGACATCTTGGCTCTTTCCACAGTTTGGCTATTCTGGACATTGCTGCTATAAACATCGGGGTGCACGTACCCTTTCGGGTCCCTACTTTTGTATCTTTGGGGTAAATACCCAGGAGGGCAATTGCTGGATCATATGGTAGCTCTATTTTCAACTTTTTGAGGAACCTCCATACTGTTTTCCAGAGTGGCTCAGGCCCGGCTATTTTAGCCGAAGCACGAATTCTCTAAAGAGTTGTTCCCTTGAGTTAGGTGGTTGGCTTTAGGCCTGCAGGCACACCCGGGGCAAGGGTCCTAGCATCAGAAACAAGAGGTGAGTTGAGAGCTCCCTTCCACACCGGCCTGTTTCTCACTCCCTTTCACGTGTGGGACCCTTTCCCGGTCTCCCATACAGGAGCACTGTAAAATTCCTCCGTCTTCAGGAACGGCAATGTTAGATAAAGGGCAGTAACTATACACCATGGATTCTTGGCCTTAGTAGCCTGGTAGGCGAATGAGCTGCAGCTGGGATTCTTTACAGGCTTGTTCCTTCCAAGTCCGTGTTGAGCCCGGAGCATTCCAAGCACACATGGAGCACTAGTGTTAGCTTCAGGTAGCAAGAGCTGAGTCCAGAGGTGCCTTCTGGCCGGAACTGTTTCCGCCTCGGTTTCACGTATGGAACCCGTTCCCCAGGCTCTCACCCACGGTACCCTGTATACTGCTTCCTCCGTCTAGAGGTCGACGGTAACGGAAGCACGATTTCTCTACACTGTTGTTTCTTTGAGTTAGAACGCTAGTGATGAGGCTTCCATGCAAAAGTGGGGCCGCAGTGCTAGCTTGAGGAAACACACGGGGAGTCGTGTTCTGCCTTCTGCTGGGGCCTGAGTCTCACTCGCAAAAAGCTTTGGACTCCCTTGCAGTGCTCTCATGCACGCACACGACAAAATGCTTCCCCCCTCAGCAGCGGCTGTTTTAGCTGAAGCATGGATTCTCCACCGAGTTTTGCCTTCGAGTTAGGCGGTTTTCATTAAGCCTGCCTGCACACACAGCCGGGGCAACGGTACTCGCCCCATAACCATGGTGTGAGTTGAGAGCTGCCTTCTCTCCGGCCTGTCTCTCCCTCGATTTTACGAACTGGAACCCGTCCCCAGGCTCTCACCCACAGTACACCCTAAACTGCTATCTCCCACACAGAGGTCGACGGTCGCTAAAGCACGGTTTCTCTTCAGTGTTGTTTCTCCGAGTTAGAACGCTTGCTCTTAGACTTCCCTGCAAAAGTGGGGCCGCAGTGCTAGCTTCAGGAAACAAGTGGGGAGTCGTGTTCTGCCTTCTGCCGGGGCCTGAGTCCCACACGGGAAATGGTTCTGCGCTCACTTGCAGTGCGCTCACGCATGCACACAGCAAAATGCGTCCACCCTCGGGCATGGCTACTTTAGCCGAAGCAGGAATTCTCTACAGAGTTGTTCCTTTGAGTTCGGTGGTTGGCTTTAGGCCTGCAGGCACACCCGGGGCAAGGGTACTAGCCTCATAAACAAGAGGTGAGTTGAGAGCTGCCTTCCGCTCCGGCCTGTTTCTCACTCCATTTCACGTATGGGACCCTTTCCCCGGGCTCTCATACACGAGCACTGTCAAATTCCTCTGGCTTCAGGAACGGCAATGTTAACTAAAGCGCAGTAACTCTATAGCATTGATTCTTGGTGTTAGTAGCCTGGTAAGTAGGCATCCAGGCACACAGGGTACAGCAGTGCTAATCTCCTAAAACAAGAGGGGAGTCGACAGCAGCCTTCCTTACAGGCCTGCTTCTCACTCCGAGTTACGTTTAGGTTCCACTTCTCATGCTTTCCCGAAAACACACAATCGAGGAAGTGCACGCTCAGGAAGGGCGATCTTTGCTGACGCACGGGTTCTCTACAGTTTTGTTCCTTTGCGTTGGGTGGATGGCCCTTAGGACTCCACGCACACACGGGAGAGCCGATCTAGTTTCCCGAAACAAGAGTTGAGTCGATAGGTGCCTTCTGCCCATGCTTATTTCTCCCTCGGAATTCTGCTGGGACTCATTCCCCAGGTTTGCACTCAAGCAGAGTTGAACATGCTGCCACCCTGTGGCGAGGCGAATGAGCTGAAGCTGGGATTCTTGACCGGCTTCTTTCTGCCAAATCAGTGTGGAGCACTTAGCATTCCTATGCACACATGGAGCAGTAGTGGTAGCTTCAGGTAACAGGAGCTGAGCCGAGAGGTGCCTTCTGGGCCGGACTTCTTCTCCCTCGGTTTCACGTAAGGAACCCGTTCCCCAGGCTCTCACCCACGGTAGCCTGGAAACTGCTTCCTCCCTCAGAGACGTGGATGGCAGCTAAAGCACGATTTCTCTACCGTGTTGTTTCTTCGAGTTAGAACGCTAGCGATTAGACTTCCATGCAAAAGTGGGGCCGCAGAGCTAACTTCATGAAACAAGTGGGGAGGCGTGTCCTCCCTTCTCCCGGGGCCTGAGTCTCACACGGAAAATGGTTTGGGACTCCATTGCACTTCTCTCACGCATGCACACAGCAAAATGCTTCCAGCCTCAGGAATGCCTATTTTCGCTGAAGCAGGAATTCTCTACAGAGTTGTTCCTTCGACTTAGGTGCTTGGCTTTAGGCCTGCAGGCACACCCGGGGCAAATGCACTAGCCTCGTAAACAAAAGGTGAGTTGACAGCTGCCTTCTGCACTGGCCTGTCTCTCCCTCGATTTTACCTATGGAACCTGTCCCCAGGCTGTCACCCACAGTGCGGCGCGAACTGCTTTCTCACACAGAGAGGTCGACGGTAGCTAAAGCACGCTTTCTCTCCACTGTTGTTTCTTCGAGTTTGAACGCTAGTGATTAGACTTCCAGGCAAAAGTGGGGCCGCAGTGCGAGCTTCATGAAACAAGTGGGGAGTCGTGTTCTGCTTTCTTCCGGGGCCTGAGTCTCACACAGGAAATGGTTTGGGACTCAGTTGCAGTGCGCTCACGCTTGCACACAGCAAAATGCGTCCACCCTCAGGCATGGCTATTTTATTTATTTATTTTTTTTTTTGCTAGAATTATGGGTTTTTCTTTTCTTTTTTTTTTTAATTTTTTTATTGTTATGTTAATCCCCATACATTACATCATTAGTTTTAGATATAGTGTTCCATGATTCATTGTTTGTGCATAACACCCAGTGCTCCATGCAGAACGTGCCCTCCTCAATACCCATCACCAGGCTAACCCATCTTCCCACCCCCCTCCCCTCTAGAACCCTCAGTTTGTTTTTCAGAGTCCATCGTCTCTCATGGTTCTTCTCCCCCTCCGATTTCCCCCCCTTCATTCTTCCCCTCCTGCTACATTCTTCTTCTTCTTTTTTTCTTTCTTAACATATATTGCATTATTTGTTTCAGAGGTACAGATCCGAGATTCAACAGTCTTGCACAATTCACAGTGCTTACCAGAACACATACCCTCCCCAGTGTCCATCACCCAGTCACCCCATCCCTCCCACCCCACCCCCCACTCCAGCAACCCTCAGTTTGTTTCCTGAGATTAAGAATTCCTCATATCAGTGAGGTCATATGATACACGTCTTTCTCTGTTTGACTTATTTCGCTCAGCATAATACCCTCCAGTTCCATCCACGTCGTTGCAAATGGCAAGATCTCATTCCTTTTGATGGCTGCATAATATTCCATTGTATATATATATATATATATATATATATATATATATATATACCACATCTTCTTTATCCATTCATCTGTTGATGGACATCTTGGCTCTTTCCACAGTTTGGCTATTCTGGACATTGCTGCTATAAACATCGGGGTGCACGTACCCTTTCGGGTCCCTACTTTGGTATCTTTGGGGTAAATACCCAGGAGGGCAATTGCTGGATCATATGGTAGCTCTATTTTCAACTTTTTGAGGAACCTCCATACTGTTTTCCAGAGTGGCTCAGGCCCGGCTATTTTAGCCGAAGCACGAATTCTCTAAAGAGTTGTTCCCTTGAGTTAGGTGGTTGGCTTTAGGCCTGCAGGCACACCCGGGGCAAGGGTCCTAGCATCAGAAACAAGAGGTGAGTTGAGAGCTCCCTTCCACACCGGCCTGTTTCTCACTCCCTTTCACGTGTGGGACCCTTTCCCGGTCTCCCATACAGGAGCACTGTAAAATTCCTCCGTCTTCAGGAACGGCAATGTTAGATAAAGGGCAGTAACTATACACCATGGATTCTTGGCCTTAGTAGCCTGGTAGGCGAATGAGCTGCAGCTGGGATTCTTTACAGGCTTGTTCCTTCCAAGTCCGTGTTGAGCCCGGAGCATTCCAAGCACACATGGAGCACTAGTGTTAGCTTCAGGTAGCAAGAGCTGAGTCCAGAGGTGCCTTCTGGCCGGAACTGTTTCCGCCTCGGTTTCACGTATGGAACCCGTTCCCCAGGCTCTCACCCACGGTACCCTGTATACTGCTTCCTCCGTCTAGAGGTCGACGGTAACGGAAGCACGATTTCTCTACACTGTTGTTTCTTTGAGTTAGAACGCTAGTGATGAGGCTTCCATGCAAAAGTGGGGCCGCAGTGCTAGCTTGAGGAAACACACGGGGAGTCGTGTTCTGCCTTCTGCTGGGGCCTGAGTCTCACTCGCAAAAAGCTTTGGACTCCCTTGCAGTGCTCTCATGCACGCACACGACAAAATGCTTCCCCCCTCAGCAGCGGCTGTTTTAGCTGAAGCATGGATTCTCCACCGAGTTTTGCCTTCGAGTTAGGCGGTTTTCATTAAGCCTGCCTGCACACACAGCCGGGGCAACGGTACTCGCCCCATAACCATGGTGTGAGTTGAGAGCTGCCTTCTCTCCGGCCTGTCTCTCCCTCGATTTTACGAACTGGAACCCGTCCCCAGGCTCTCACCCACAGTACACCCTAAACTGCTATCTCCCACACAGAGGTCGACGGTCGCTAAAGCACGGTTTCTCTTCAGTGTTGTTTCTCCGAGTTAGAACGCTTGCTCTTAGACTTCCCTGCAAAAGTGGGGCCGCAGTGCTAGCTTCAGGAAACAAGTGGGGAGTCGTGTTCTGCCTTCTGCCGGGGCCTGAGTCCCACACGGGAAATGGTTCTGCGCTCACTTGCAGTGCGCTCACGCATGCACACAGCAAAATGCGTCCACCCTCGGGCATGGCTACTTTAGCCGAAGCAGGAATTCTCTACAGAGTTGTTCCTTTGAGTTCGGTGGTTGGCTTTAGGCCTGCAGGCACACCCGGGGCAAGGGTACTAGCCTCATAAACAAGAGGTGAGTTGAGAGCTGCCTTCCGCTCCGGCCTGTTTCTCACTCCATTTCACGTATGGGACCCTTTCCCCGGGCTCTCATACACGAGCACTGTCAAATTCCTCTGGCTTCAGGAACGGCAATGTTAACTAAAGCGCAGTAACTCTATAGCATTGATTCTTGGTGTTAGTAGCCTGGTAAGTAGGCATCCAGGCACACAGGGTACAGCAGTGCTAATCTCCTAAAACAAGAGGGGAGTCGACAGCAGCCTTCCTTACAGGCCTGCTTCTCACTCCGAGTTACGTTTAGGTTCCACTTCTCATGCTTTCCCGAAAACACACAATCGAGGAAGTGCACGCTCAGGAAGGGCGATCTTTGCTGACGCACGGGTTCTCTACAGTTTTGTTCCTTTGCGTTGGGTGGATGGCCCTTAGGACTCCACGCACACACGGGAGAGCCGATCTAGTTTCCCGAAACAAGAGTTGAGTCGATAGGTGCCTTCTGCCCATGCTTATTTCTCCCTCGGAATTCTGCTGGGACTCATTCCCCAGGTTTGCACTCAAGCAGAGTTGAACATGCTGCCACCCTGTGGCGAGGCGAATGAGCTGAAGCTGGGATTCTTGACCGGCTTCTTTCTGCCAAATCAGTGTGGAGCACTTAGCATTCCTATGCACACATGGAGCAGTAGTGGTAGCTTCAGGTAACAGGAGCTGAGCCGAGAGGTGCCTTCTGGGCCGGACTTCTTCTCCCTCGGTTTCACGTAAGGAACCCGTTCCCCAGGCTCTCACCCACGGTAGCCTGGAAACTGCTTCCTCCCTCAGAGACGTGGATGGCAGCTAAAGCACGATTTCTCTACCGTGTTGTTTCTTCGAGTTAGAACGCTAGCGATTAGACTTCCATGCAAAAGTGGGGCCGCAGAGCTAACTTCATGAAACAAGTGGGGAGGCGTGTCCTCCCTTCTCCCGGGGCCTGAGTCTCACACGGAAAATGGTTTGGGACTCCATTGCACTTCTCTCACGCATGCACACAGCAAAATGCTTCCAGCCTCAGGAATGCCTATTTTCGCTGAAGCAGGAATTCTCTACAGAGTTGTTCCTTCGACTTAGGTGCTTGGCTTTAGGCCTGCAGGCACACCCGGGGCAAATGCACTAGCCTCGTAAACAAAAGGTGAGTTGACAGCTGCCTTCTGCACTGGCCTGTCTCTCCCTCGATTTTACCTATGGAACCTGTCCCCAGGCTGTCACCCACAGTGCGGCGCGAACTGCTTTCTCACACAGAGAGGTCGACGGTAGCTAAAGCACGCTTTCTCTCCACTGTTGTTTCTTCGAGTTTGAACGCTAGTGATTAGACTTCCAGGCAAAAGTGGGGCCGCAGTGCGAGCTTCATGAAACAAGTGGGGAGTCGTGTTCTGCTTTCTTCCGGGGCCTGAGTCTCACACAGGAAATGGTTTGGGACTCAGTTGCAGTGCGCTCACGCTTGCACACAGCAAAATGCGTCCACCCTCAGGCATGGCTATTTTATTTATTTATTTTTTTTTTTGCTAGAATTATGGGTTTCTCTTTTCTTTTTTTTTAAAATTTTTTTATTGTTATGTTAATCCCCATACATTACATCATTAGTTTTAGATATAGTGTTCCATGATTCATTGTTTGTGCATAACACCCAGTGCTCCATGCAGAACGTGCCCTCCACAATACCCATCACCAGGCTAACCCATCTTCCCACCCCCCTCCCCTCTAGAACCCTCAGTTTGTTTTTCAGAGTCCATCGTCTCTCATGGTTCTTCTCCCCCTCCGATTTCCCCCCCTTCATTCTTCCCCTCCTGCTACATTCTTCTTCTTCTTTTTTTCTTTCTTAACATATATTGCATTATTTGTTTCAGAGGTACAGATCTGAGATTCAACAGTCTTGCACAATTCACAGTGCTTACCAGAACACATACCCTCCCCAGTGTCCATCACCCAGTCACCCCATCCCTCCCACCCCACCCCCCACTCCAGCAACCCTCAGTTTGTTTCCTGAGATTAAGAATTCCTCATATCAGTGAGGTCATATGATACACGTCTTTCTCTGTTTGACTTATTTCGCTCAGCATAATACCCTCCAGTTCCATCCACGTCGTTGCAAATGGCAAGATCTCATTCCTTTTGATGGCTGCATAATATTCCATTGTATATATATATATATATATATATATATATATATGTATATATATATATATATATATACACCACATCTTCTTTATCCATTCATCTGTTGATGGACATCTTGGCTCTTTCCACAGTTTGGCTATTCTGGACATTGCTGCTATAAACATCGGGGTGCACGTACCCTTTCGGGTCCCTACTTTTGTATCTTTGGGGTAAATACCCAGGAGGGCAATTGCTGGATCATATGGTAGCTCTATTTTCAACTTTTTGAGGAACCTCCATACTGTTTTCCAGAGTGGCTCAGGCCCGGCTATTTTAGCCGAAGCACGAATTCTCTAAAGAGTTGTTCCCTTGAGTTAGGTGGTTGGCTTTAGGCCTGCAGGCACACCCGGGGCAAGGGTCCTAGCATCAGAAACAAGAGGTGAGTTGAGAGCTCCCTTCCACACCGGCCTGTTTCTCACTCCCTTTCACGTGTGGGACCCTTTCCCGGTCTCCCATACAGGAGCACTGTAAAATTCCTCCGTCTTCAGGAACGGCAATGTTAGATAAAGGGCAGTAACTATACACCATGGATTCTTGGCCTTAGTAGCCTGGTAGGCGAATGAGCTGCAGCTGGGATTCTTTACAGGCTTGTTCCTTCCAAGTCCGTGTTGAGCCCGGAGCATTCCAAGCACACATGGAGCACTAGTGTTAGCTTCAGGTAGCAAGAGCTGAGTCCAGAGGTGCCTTCTGGCCGGAACTGTTTCCGCCTCGGTTTCACGTATGGAACCCGTTCCCCAGGCTCTCACCCACGGTACCCTGTATACTGCTTCCTCCGTCTAGAGGTCGACGGTAACGGAAGCACGATTTCTCTACACTGTTGTTTCTTTGAGTTAGAACGCTAGTGATGAGGCTTCCATGCAAAAGTGGGGCCGCAGTGCTAGCTTGAGGAAACACACGGGGAGTCGTGTTCTGCCTTCTGCTGGGGCCTGAGTCTCACTCGCAAAAAGCTTTGGACTCCCTTGCAGTGCTCTCATGCACGCACACGACAAAATGCTTCCCCCCTCAGCAGCGGCTGTTTTAGCTGAAGCATGGATTCTCCACCGAGTTTTGCCTTCGAGTTAGGCGGTTTTCATTAAGCCTGCCTGCACACACAGCCGGGGCAACGGTACTCGCCCCATAACCATGGTGTGAGTTGAGAGCTGCCTTCTCTCCGGCCTGTCTCTCCCTCGATTTTACGAACTGGAACCCGTCCCCAGGCTCTCACCCACAGTACACCCTAAACTGCTATCTCCCACACAGAGGTCGACGGTCGCTAAAGCACGGTTTCTCTTCAGTGTTGTTTCTCCGAGTTAGAACGCTTGCTCTTAGACTTCCCTGCAAAAGTGGGGCCGCAGTGCTAGCTTCAGGAAACAAGTGGGGAGTCGTGTTCTGCCTTCTGCCGGGGCCTGAGTCCCACACGGGAAATGGTTCTGCGCTCACTTGCAGTGCGCTCACGCATGCACACAGCAAAATGCGTCCACCCTCGGGCATGGCTACTTTAGCCGAAGCAGGAATTCTCTACAGAGTTGTTCCTTTGAGTTCGGTGGTTGGCTTTAGGCCTGCAGGCACACCCGGGGCAAGGGTACTAGCCTCATAAACAAGAGGTGAGTTGAGAGCTGCCTTCCGCTCCGGCCTGTTTCTCACTCCATTTCACGTATGGGACCCTTTCCCCGGGCTCTCATACACGAGCACTGTCAAATTCCTCTGGCTTCAGGAACGGCAATGTTAACTAAAGCGCAGTAACTCTATAGCATTGATTCTTGGTGTTAGTAGCCTGGTAAGTAGGCATCCAGGCACACAGGGTACAGCAGTGCTAATCTCCTAAAACAAGAGGGGAGTCGACAGCAGCCTTCCTTACAGGCCTGCTTCTCACTCCGAGTTACGTTTAGGTTCCACTTCTCATGCTTTCCCGAAAACACACAATCGAGGAAGTGCACGCTCAGGAAGGGCGATCTTTGCTGACGCACGGGTTCTCTACAGTTTTGTTCCTTTGCGTTGGGTGGATGGCCCTTAGGACTCCACGCACACACGGGAGAGCCGATCTAGTTTCCCGAAACAAGAGTTGAGTCGATAGGTGCCTTCTGCCCATGCTTATTTCTCCCTCGGAATTCTGCTGGGACTCATTCCCCAGGTTTGCACTCAAGCAGAGTTGAACATGCTGCCACCCTGTGGCGAGGCGAATGAGCTGAAGCTGGGATTCTTGACCGGCTTCTTTCTGCCAAATCAGTGTGGAGCACTTAGCATTCCTATGCACACATGGAGCAGTAGTGGTAGCTTCAGGTAACAGGAGCTGAGCCGAGAGGTGCCTTCTGGGCCGGACTTCTTCTCCCTCGGTTTCACGTAAGGAACCCGTTCCCCAGGCTCTCACCCACGGTAGCCTGGAAACTGCTTCCTCCCTCAGAGACGTGGATGGCAGCTAAAGCACGATTTCTCTACCGTGTTGTTTCTTCGAGTTAGAACGCTAGCGATTAGACTTCCATGCAAAAGTGGGGCCGCAGAGCTAACTTCATGAAACAAGTGGGGAGGCGTGTCCTCCCTTCTCCCGGGGCCTGAGTCTCACACGGAAAATGGTTTGGGACTCCATTGCACTTCTCTCACGCATGCACACAGCAAAATGCTTCCAGCCTCAGGAATGCCTATTTTCGCTGAAGCAGGAATTCTCTACAGAGTTGTTCCTTCGACTTAGGTGCTTGGCTTTAGGCCTGCAGGCACACCCGGGGCAAATGCACTAGCCTCGTAAACAAAAGGTGAGTTGACAGCTGCCTTCTGCACTGGCCTGTCTCTCCCTCGATTTTACCTATGGAACCTGTCCCCAGGCTGTCACCCACAGTGCGGCGCGAACTGCTTTCTCACACAGAGAGGTCGACGGTAGCTAAAGCACGCTTTCTCTCCACTGTTGTTTCTTCGAGTTTGAACGCTAGTGATTAGACTTCCAGGCAAAAGTGGGGCCGCAGTGCGAGCTTCATGAAACAAGTGGGGAGTCGTGTTCTGCTTTCTTCCGGGGCCTGAGTCTCACACAGGAAATGGTTTGGGACTCAGTTGCAGTGCGCTCACGCTTGCACACAGCAAAATGCGTCCACCCTCAGGCATGGCTATTTTATTTATTTATTTTTTTTTTTGCTAGAATTATGGGTTTCTCTTTTCTTTTTTTTTTTTTAATTTTTTTATTGTTATGTTAATCCCCATACATTACATCATTAGTTTTAGATATAGTGTTCCATGATTCATTGTTTGTGCATAACACCCAGTGCTCCATGCAGAACGTGCCCTCCTCAATACCCATCACCAGGCTAACCCATCTTCCCACCCCCCTCCCCTCTAGAACCCTCAGTTTGTTTTTCAGAGTCCATCGTCTCTCATGGTTCTTCTCCCCCTCCGATTTCCCCCCCTTCATTCTTCCCCTCCTGCTACATTCTTCTTCTTCTTTTTTTCTTTCTTAACATATATTGCATTATTTGTTTCAGAGGTACAGATCTGAGATTCAACAGTCTTGCACAATTCACAGTGCTTACCAGAACACATACCCTCCCCAGTGTCCATCACCCAGTCACCCCATCCCTCCCACCCCACCCCCCACTCCAGCAACCCTCAGTTTGTTTCCTGAGATTAAGAATTCCTCATATCAGTGAGGTCATATGATACACGTCTTTCTCTGTTTGACTTATTTCGCTCAGCATAATACCCTCCAGTTCCATCCACGTCGTTGCAAATGGCAAGATCTCATTCCTTTTGATGGCTGCATAATATTCCATTGTATATATATATATATATATATATATATATATATATATATACACCACATCTTCTTTATCCATTCATCTGTTGATGGACATCTTGGCTCTTTCCACAGTTTGGCTATTCTGGACATTGCTGCTATAAACATCGGGGTGCACGTACCCTTTCGGGTCCCTACTTTTGTATCTTTGGGGTAAATACCCAGGAGGGCAATTGCTGGATCATATGGTAGCTCTATTTTCAACTTTTTGAGGAACCTCCATACTGTTTTCCAGAGTGGCTCAGGCCCGGCTATTTTAGCCGAAGCACGAATTCTCTAAAGAGTTGTTCCCTTGAGTTAGGTGGTTGGCTTTAGGCCTGCAGGCACACCCGGGGCAAGGGTCCTAGCATCAGAAACAAGAGGTGAGTTGAGAGCTCCCTTCCACACCGGCCTGTTTCTCACTCCCTTTCACGTGTGGGACCCTTTCCCGGTCTCCCATACAGGAGCACTGTAAAATTCCTCCGTCTTCAGGAACGGCAATGTTAGATAAAGGGCAGTAACTATACACCATGGATTCTTGGCCTTAGTAGCCTGGTAGGCGAATGAGCTGCAGCTGGGATTCTTTACAGGCTTGTTCCTTCCAAGTCCGTGTTGAGCCCGGAGCATTCCAAGCACACATGGAGCACTAGTGTTAGCTTCAGGTAGCAAGAGCTGAGTCCAGAGGTGCCTTCTGGCCGGAACTGTTTCCGCCTCGGTTTCACGTATGGAACCCGTTCCCCAGGCTCTCACCCACGGTACCCTGTATACTGCTTCCTCCGTCTAGAGGTCGACGGTAACGGAAGCACGATTTCTCTACACTGTTGTTTCTTTGAGTTAGAACGCTAGTGATGAGGCTTCCATGCAAAAGTGGGGCCGCAGTGCTAGCTTGAGGAAACACACGGGGAGTCGTGTTCTGCCTTCTGCTGGGGCCTGAGTCTCACTCGCAAAAAGCTTTGGACTCCCTTGCAGTGCTCTCATGCACGCACACGACAAAATGCTTCCCCCCTCAGCAGCGGCTGTTTTAGCTGAAGCATGGATTCTCCACCGAGTTTTGCCTTCGAGTTAGGCGGTTTTCATTAAGCCTGCCTGCACACACAGCCGGGGCAACGGTACTCGCCCCATAACCATGGTGTGAGTTGAGAGCTGCCTTCTCTCCGGCCTGTCTCTCCCTCGATTTTACGAACTGGAACCCGTCCCCAGGCTCTCACCCACAGTACACCCTAAACTGCTATCTCCCACACAGAGGTCGACGGTCGCTAAAGCACGGTTTCTCTTCAGTGTTGTTTCTCCGAGTTAGAACGCTTGCTCTTAGACTTCCCTGCAAAAGTGGGGCCGCAGTGCTAGCTTCAGGAAACAAGTGGGGAGTCGTGTTCTGCCTTCTGCCGGGGCCTGAGTCCCACACGGGAAATGGTTCTGCGCTCACTTGCAGTGCGCTCACGCATGCACACAGCAAAATGCGTCCACCCTCGGGCATGGCTACTTTAGCCGAAGCAGGAATTCTCTACAGAGTTGTTCCTTTGAGTTCGGTGGTTGGCTTTAGGCCTGCAGGCACACCCGGGGCAAGGGTACTAGCCTCATAAACAAGAGGTGAGTTGAGAGCTGCCTTCCGCTCCGGCCTGTTTCTCACTCCATTTCACGTATGGGACCCTTTCCCCGGGCTCTCATACACGAGCACTGTCAAATTCCTCTGGCTTCAGGAACGGCAATGTTAACTAAAGCGCAGTAACTCTATAGCATTGATTCTTGGTGTTAGTAGCCTGGTAAGTAGGCATCCAGGCACACAGGGTACAGCAGTGCTAATCTCCTAAAACAAGAGGGGAGTCGACAGCAGCCTTCCTTACAGGCCTGCTTCTCACTCCGAGTTACGTTTAGGTTCCACTTCTCATGCTTTCCCGAAAACACACAATCGAGGAAGTGCACGCTCAGGAAGGGCGATCTTTGCTGACGCACGGGTTCTCTACAGTTTTGTTCCTTTGCGTTGGGTGGATGGCCCTTAGGACTCCACGCACACACGGGAGAGCCGATCTAGTTTCCCGAAACAAGAGTTGAGTCGATAGGTGCCTTCTGCCCATGCTTATTTCTCCCTCGGAATTCTGCTGGGACTCATTCCCCAGGTTTGCACTCAAGCAGAGTTGAACATGCTGCCACCCTGTGGCGAGGCGAATGAGCTGAAGCTGGGATTCTTGACCGGCTTCTTTCTGCCAAATCAGTGTGGAGCACTTAGCATTCCTATGCACACATGGAGCAGTAGTGGTAGCTTCAGGTAACAGGAGCTGAGCCGAGAGGTGCCTTCTGGGCCGGACTTCTTCTCCCTCGGTTTCACGTAAGGAACCCGTTCCCCAGGCTCTCACCCACGGTAGCCTGGAAACTGCTTCCTCCCTCAGAGACGTGGATGGCAGCTAAAGCACGATTTCTCTACCGTGTTGTTTCTTCGAGTTAGAACGCTAGCGATTAGACTTCCATGCAAAAGTGGGGCCGCAGAGCTAACTTCATGAAACAAGTGGGGAGGCGTGTCCTCCCTTCTCCCGGGGCCTGAGTCTCACACGGAAAATGGTTTGGGACTCCATTGCACTTCTCTCACGCATGCACACAGCAAAATGCTTCCAGCCTCAGGAATGCCTATTTTCGCTGAAGCAGGAATTCTCTACAGAGTTGTTCCTTCGACTTAGGTGCTTGGCTTTAGGCCTGCAGGCACACCCGGGGCAAATGCACTAGCCTCGTAAACAAAAGGTGAGTTGACAGCTGCCTTCTGCACTGGCCTGTCTCTCCCTCGATTTTACCTATGGAACCTGTCCCCAGGCTGTCACCCACAGTGCGGCGCGAACTGCTTTCTCACACAGAGAGGTCGACGGTAGCTAAAGCACGCTTTCTCTCCACTGTTGTTTCTTCGAGTTTGAACGCTAGTGATTAGACTTCCAGGCAAAAGTGGGGCCGCAGTGCGAGCTTCATGAAACAAGTGGGGAGTCGTGTTCTGCTTTCTTCCGGGGCCTGAGTCTCACACAGGAAATGGTTTGGGACTCAGTTGCAGTGCGCTCACGCTTGCACACAGCAAAATGCGTCCACCCTCAGGCATGGCTATTTTATTTATTTATTTTTTTTTTTGCTAGAATTATGGGTTTCTCTTTTCTTTTTTTTTTTTTAATTTTTTTATTGTTATGTTAATCCCCATACATTACATCATTAGTTTTAGATATAGTGTTCCATGATTCATTGTTTGTGCATAACACCCAGTGCTCCATGCAGAACGTGCCCTCCTCAATACCCATCACCAGGCTAACCCATCTTCCCACCCCCCTCCCCTCTAGAACCCTCAGTTTGTTTTTCAGAGTCCATCGTCTCTCATGGTTCTTCTCCCCCTCCGATTTCCCCCCCTTCATTCTTCCCCTCCTGCTACATTCTTCTTCTTCTTTTTTTCTTTCTTAACATATATTGCATTATTTGTTTCAGAGGTACAGATCCGAGATTCAACAGTCTTGCACAATTCACAGTGCTTACCAGAACACATACCCTCCCCAGTGTCCATCACCCAGTCACCCCATCCCTCCCACCCCACCCCCCACTCCAGCAACCCTCAGTTTGTTTCCTGAGATTAAGAATTCCTCATATCAGTGAGGTCATATGATACACGTCTTTCTCTGTTTGACTTATTTCGCTCAGCATAATACCCTCCACTTCCATCCACGTCGTTGCAAATGGCAAGATCTCATTCCTTTTGATGGCTGCATAATATTCCATTGTATATATATATATATATACATATATATATATATATATATACCACATCTTCTTTATCCTTTCATCTGTTGATGAACATCTTGGCTCTTTCCACAGTTTGGCTATTCTGGACATTGCTGCTATAAACATCGGGGTGCACGTACCCTTTCGGGTCCCTACTTTTGTATCTTTGGGGTAAATACCCAGGAGGGCAATTGCTGGATCATATGGTAGCTCTATTTTCAACTTTTTCAGGAACCTCCATACTGTTTTCCAGAGTGGCTCAGGCCCGGCTATTTTAGCCGAAGCACGAATTCTCTAAAGAGTTGTTCCCTTGAGTTAGGTGGTTGGCTTTAGGCCTGCAGGCACACCCGGGGCAAGGGTCCTAGCATCAGAAACAAGAGGTGAGTTGAGAGCTCCCTTCCACACCGGCCTGTTTCTCACTCCCTTTCACGTGTGGGACCCTTTCCCGGTCTCCCATACAGGAGCACTGTAAAATTCCTCCGTCTTCAGGAACGGCAATGTTAGATAAAGGGCAGTAACTATACACCATGGATTCTTGGCCTTAGTAGCCTGGTAGGCGAATGAGCTGCAGCTGGGATTCTTTACAGGCTTGTTCCTTCCAAGTCCGTGTTGAGCCCGGAGCATTCCAAGCACACATGGAGCACTAGTGTTAGCTTCAGGTAGCAAGAGCTGAGTCCAGAGGTGCCTTCTGGCCGGAACTGTTTCCGCCTCGGTTTCACGTATGGAACCCGTTCCCCAGGCTCTCACCCACGGTACCCTGTATACTGCTTCCTCCGTCTAGAGGTCGACGGTAACGGAAGCACGATTTCTCTACACTGTTGTTTCTTTGAGTTAGAACGCTAGTGATGAGGCTTCCATGCAAAAGTGGGGCCGCAGTGCTAGCTTGAGGAAACACACGGGGAGTCGTGTTCTGCCTTCTGCTGGGGCCTGAGTCTCACTCGCAAAAAGCTTTGGACTCCCTTGCAGTGCTCTCATGCACGCACACGACAAAATGCTTCCCCCCTCAGCAGCGGCTGTTTTAGCTGAAGCATGGATTCTCCACCGAGTTTTGCCTTCGAGTTAGGCGGTTTTCATTAAGCCTGCCTGCACACACAGCCGGGGCAACGGTACTCGCCCCATAACCATGGTGTGAGTTGAGAGCTGCCTTCTCTCCGGCCTGTCTCTCCCTCGATTTTACGAACTGGAACCCGTCCCCAGGCTCTCACCCACAGTACACCCTAAACTGCTATCTCCCACACAGAGGTCGACGGTCGCTAAAGCACGGTTTCTCTTCAGTGTTGTTTCTCCGAGTTAGAACGCTTGCTCTTAGACTTCCCTGCAAAAGTGGGGCCGCAGTGCTAGCTTCAGGAAACAAGTGGGGAGTCGTGTTCTGCCTTCTGCCGGGGCCTGAGTCCCACACGGGAAATGGTTCTGCGCTCACTTGCAGTGCGCTCACGCATGCACACAGCAAAATGCGTCCACCCTCGGGCATGGCTACTTTAGCCGAAGCAGGAATTCTCTACAGAGTTGTTCCTTTGAGTTCGGTGGTTGGCTTTAGGCCTGCAGGCACACCCGGGGCAAGGGTACTAGCCTCATAAACAAGAGGTGAGTTGAGAGCTGCCTTCCGCTCCGGCCTGTTTCTCACTCCATTTCACGTATGGGACCCTTTCCCCGGGCTCTCATACACGAGCACTGTCAAATTCCTCTGGCTTCAGGAACGGCAATGTTAACTAAAGCGCAGTAACTCTATAGCATTGATTCTTGGTGTTAGTAGCCTGGTAAGTAGGCATCCAGGCACACAGGGTACAGCAGTGCTAATCTCCTAAAACAAGAGGGGAGTCGACAGCAGCCTTCCTTACAGGCCTGCTTCTCACTCCGAGTTACGTTTAGGTTCCACTTCTCATGCTTTCCCGAAAACACACAATCGAGGAAGTGCACGCTCAGGAAGGGCGATCTTTGCTGACGCACGGGTTCTCTACAGTTTTGTTCCTTTGCGTTGGGTGGATGGCCCTTAGGACTCCACGCACACACGGGAGAGCCGGTCTAGTTTCCCGAAACAAGAGTTGAGTCGATAGGTGCCTTCTGCCCATGCTTATTTCTCCCTCGGAATTCTGCTGGGACTCATTCCCCAGGTTTGCACTCAAGCAGAGTTGAACATGCTGCCACCCTGTGGCGAGGCGAATGAGCTGAAGCTGGGATTCTTGACCGGCTTCTTTCTGCCAAATCAGTGTGGAGCACTTAGCATTCCTATGCACACATGGAGCAGTAGTGGTAGCTTCAGGTAACAGGAGCTGAGCCGAGAGGTGCCTTCTGGGCCGGACTTCTTCTCCCTCGGTTTCACGTAAGGAACCCGTTCCCCAGGCTCTCACCCACGGTAGCCTGGAAACTGCTTCCTCCCTCAGAGACGTGGATGGCAGCTAAAGCACGATTTCTCTACCGTGTTGTTTCTTCGAGTTAGAACGCTAGCGATTAGACTTCCATGCAAAAGTGGGGCCGCAGAGCTAACTTCATGAAACAAGTGGGGAGGCGTGTCCTCCCTTCTCCCGGGGCCTGAGTCTCACACGGAAAATGGTTTGGGACTCCATTGCACTTCTCTCACGCATGCACACAGCAAAATGCTTCCAGCCTCAGGAATGCCTATTTTCGCTGAAGCAGGAATTCTCTACAGAGTTGTTCCTTCGACTTAGGTGCTTGGCTTTAGGCCTGCAGGCACACCCGGGGCAAATGCACTAGCCTCGTAAACAAAAGGTGAGTTGACAGCTGCCTTCTGCACTGGCCTGTCTCTCCCTCGATTTTACCTATGGAACCTGTCCCCAGGCTGTCACCCACAGTGCGGCGCGAACTGCTTTCTCACACAGAGAGGTCGACGGTAGCTAAAGCACGCTTTCTCTCCACTGTTGTTTCTTTGAGTTTGAACGCTAGTGATTAGACTTCCAGGCAAAAGTGGGGCCGCAGTGCGAGCTTCATGAAACAAGTGGGGAGTCGTGTTCTGCTTTCTTCCGGGGCCTGAGTCTCACACAGGAAATGGTTTGGGACTCAGTTGCAGTGCGCTCACGCTTGCACACACCAAAATGCGTCCACCCTCAGGCATGGCTATTTTATTTATTTATTTTTTTTTTTGCTAGAATTATGGGTTTCTCTTTTCTTTTTTTTTTAAATTTTTTTATTGTTATGTTAATCCCCATACATTACATCATTAGTTTTAGATATAGTGTTCCATGATTCATTGTTTGTGCATAACACCCAGTGCTCCATGCAGAACGTGCCCTCCTCAATACCCATCACCAGGCTAACCCATCTTCCCACCCCCCTCCCCTCTAGAACCCTCAGTTTGTTTTTCAGAGTCCATCGTCTCTCATGGTTCTTCTCCCCCTCCGATTTCCCCCCCTTCATTCTTCCCCTCCTGCTACATTCTTCTTCTTCTTTTTTTCTTTCTTAACATATATTGCATTATTTGTTTCAGAGGTACAGATCTGAGATTCAACAGTCTTGCACAATTCACAGTGCTTACCAGAACACATACCCTCCCCAGTGTCCATCACCCAGTCACCCCATCCCTCCCACCCCACCCCCCACTCCAGCAACCCTCAGTTTGTTTCCTGAGATTAAGAATTCCTCATATCAGTGAGGTCATATGATACACGTCTTTCTCTGTTTGACTTATTTCGCTCAGCATAATACCCTCCAGTTCCATCCACGTCGTTGCAAATGGCAAGATCTCATTCCTTTTTATGGCTGCATAATATTCCATTGTATATATATATATATATATATATATATATATATATATATATACACCACATCTTCTTTATCCATTCATCTGTTGATGGACATCTTGGCTCTTTCCACAGTTTGGCTATTCTGGACATTGCTGCTATAAACATCGGGGTGCACGTACCCTTTCGGGTCCCTACTTTGGTATCTTTGGGGTAAATACCCAGGAGGGCAATTGCTGGATCATATGGTAGCTCTATTTTCAACTTTTTCAGGAACCTCCATACTGTTTTCCAGAGTGGCTCAGGCCCGGCTATTTTAGCCGAAGCACGAATTCTCTAAAGAGTTGTTCCCTTGAGTTAGGTGGTTGGCTTTAGGCCTGCAGGCACACCCGGGGCAAGGGTCCTAGCATCAGAAACAAGAGGTGAGTTGAGACCTCCCTTCCACACCGGCCTGTTTCTCACTCCCTTTCACGTGTGGGACCCTTTCCCGGTCTCCCATACAGGAGCACTGTAAAATTCCTCCGTCTTCAGGAACGGCAATGTTAGATAAAGGGCAGTAACTATACACCATGGATTCTTGGCCTTAGTAGCCTGGTAGGCGAATGAGCTGCAGCTGGGATTCTTTACAGGCTTGTTCCTTCCAAGTCCGTGTTGAGCCCGGAGCATTCCAAGCACACATGGAGCACTAGTGTTAGCTTCAGGTAGCAAGAGCTGAGTCCAGAGGTGCCTTCTGGCCGGAACTGTTTCCGCCTCGGTTTCACGTATGGAACCCGTTCCCCAGGCTCTCACCCACGGTACCCTGTATACTGCTTCCTCCGTCTAGAGGTCGACGGTAACGGAAGCACGATTTCTCTACACTGTTGTTTCTTTGAGTTAGAACGCTAGTGATGAGGCTTCCATGCAAAAGTGGGGCCGCAGTGCTAGCTTGAGGAAACACACGGGGAGTCGTGTTCTGCCTTCTGCTGGGGCCTGAGTCTCACTCGCAAAAAGCTTTGGACTCCCTTGCAGTGCTCTCATGCACGCACACGACAAAATGCTTCCCCCCTCAGCAGCGGCTGTTTTAGCTGAAGCATGGATTCTCCACCGAGTTTTGCCTTCGAGTTAGGCGGTTTTCATTAAGCCTGCCTGCACACACAGCCGGGGCAACGGTACTCGCCCCATAACCATGGTGTGAGTTGAGAGCTGCCTTCTCTCCGGCCTGTCTCTCCCTCGATTTTACGAACTGGAACCCGTCCCCAGGCTCTCACCCACAGTACACCCTAAACTGCTTTCTCCCACACAGAGGTCGACGGTCGCTAAAGCACGGTTTCTCTTCAGTGTTGTTTCTCCGAGTTAGAACGCTTGCTCTTAGACTTCCCTGCAAAAGTGGGGCCGCAGTGCTAGCTTCAGGAAACAAGTGGGGAGTCGTGTTCTGCCTTCTGCCGGGGCCTGAGTCCCACACGGGAAATGGTTCTGCGCTCACTTGCAGTGCGCTCACGCATGCACACAGCAAAATGCGTCCACCCTCGGGCATGGCTACTTTAGCCGAAGCAGGAATTCTCTACAGAGTTGTTCCTTTGAGTTCGGTGGTTGGCTTTAGGCCTGCAGGCACACCCGGGACAAGGGTACTAGCCTCATAAACAAGAGGTGAGTTGAGAGCTGCCTTCCGCTCCGGCCTGTTTCTCACTCCATTTCACGTATGGGACCCTTTCCCCGGGCTCTCATACACGAGCACTGTCAAATTCCTCTGGCTTCAGGAACGGCAATGTTAACTAAAGCGCAGTAACTCTATAACATTGATTCTTGGTGTTAGTAGCCTGGTAAGTAGGCATCCAGGCACACAGGGTACAGCAGTGCTAATCTCCTAAAACAAGAGGGGAGTCGACAGCAGCCTTCCTTACAGGCCTGCTTCTCACTCCGAGTTACGTTTAGGTTCCACTTCTCATGCTTTCCCGAAAACACACAATCGAGGAAGTGCACGCTCAGGAAGGGCGATCTTTGCTGACGCACGGGTTCTCTACAGTTTTGTTCCTTTGCGTTGGGTGGATGGCCCTTAGGACTCCACGCACACACGGGAGAGCCGATCTAGTTTCCCGAAACAAGAGTTGAGTCGATAGGTGCCTTCTGCCCATGCTTATTTCTCCCTCGGAATTCTGCTGGGACTCATTCCCCAGGTTTGCACTCAAGCAGAGTTGAACATGCTGCCACCCTGTGGCGAGGCGAATGAGCTGAAGCTGGGATTCTTGACCGGCTTCTTTCTGCCAAATCAGTGTGGAGCACTTAGCATTCCTATGCACACATGGAGCAGTAGTGGTAGCTTCAGGTAACAGGAGCTGAGCCGAGAGGTGCCTTCTGGGCCGGACTTCTTCTCCCTCGGTTTCACGTAAGGAACCCGTTCCCCAGGCTCTCACCCACGGTAGCCTGGAAACTGCTTCCTCCCTCAGAGACGTGGATGGCAGCTAAAGCACGATTTCTCTACCGTGTTGTTTCTTCGAGTTAGAACGCTAGCGATTAGACTTCCATGCAAAAGTGGGGCCGCAGAGCTAACTTCATGAAACAAGTGGGGAGGCGTGTCCTCCCTTCTCCCGGGGCCTGAGTCTCACACGGAAAATGGTTTGGGACTCCATTGCACTTCTCTCACGCATGCACACAGCAAAATGCTTCCAGCCTCAGGAATGCCTATTTTCGCTGAAGCAGGAATTCTCTACAGAGTTGTTCCTTCGACTTAGGTGCTTGGCTTTAGGCCTGCAGGCACACCCGGGGCAAATGCTCTAGCCTCGTAAACAAAAGGTGAGTTGACAGCTGCCTTCTGCACTGGCCTGTCTCTCCCTCGATTTTACCTATGGAACCTGTCCCCAGGCTGTCACCCAGTGTGCGGCGTGAACTGCTTTCTCACACAGAGAGGTCGACGGTAGCTAAAGCACGCTTTCTCTCCACTGTTGTTTCTTCGAGTTTGAACGCTAGTGATTAGACTTCCAGGCAAAAGTGGGGCCGCAGTGCGAGCTTCATGAAACAAGTGGGGAGTTGTGTTCTGCTTTCTTCCAGGGCCTGAGTCTCACACAGGAAATGGTTTGGGACTCAGTTGCAGTGCGCTCACGCTTGCACACAGCAAAATGCGTCCACCCTCAGGCATGGCTATTTTATTTATTTATTTTTTTTTTTGCTAGAATTATGTGTTTTTCTTTTCTTTTTTTTTTTTAATTTTTTTTATTGTTATGTTAATCCCCATACATTACATCATTAGTTTTAGATATAGTGTTCCATGATTCATTGTTTGTGCATAACACCCAGTGCTCCATGCAGAACGTGCCCTCCTCAATACCCATCACCAGGCTAACCCATCTTCCCACCCCCCTCCCCTCTAGAACCCTCAGTTTGTTTTTCAGAGTCCATCGTCTCTCATGGTTCTTCTCCCCCTCCGATTTCCCCCCCTTCATTCTTCCCCTCCTGCTACATTCTTCTTCTTCTTTTTTTCTTTCTTAACATATATTGCATTATTTGTTTCAGAGGTACAGATCCGAGATTCAACAGTCTTGCACAATTCACAGTGCTTACCAGAACACATACCCTCCCCAGTGTCCATCACCCAGTCACCCCATCCCTCCCACCCCACCCCCCACTCCAGCAACCCTCAGTTTGTTTCCTGAGATTAAGAATTCCTCATATCAGTGAGGTCATATGATACACGTCTTTCTCTGTTTGACTTATTTCGCTCAGCATAATACCCTCCACTTCCATCCACGTCGTTGCAAATGGCAAGATCTCATTCCTTTTGATGGCTGCATAATATTCCATTGTATATATATATATATATATATATATATATATATATATATACCACATCTTCTTTATCCATTCATCTGTTGATGGACATCTTGGCTCTTTCCACAGTTTGGCTATTCTGGACATTGCTGCTATAAACATCGGGGTGCACGTACCCTTTCGGGTCCCTACTTTTGTATCTTTGGGGTAAATACCCAGGAGGGCAATTGCTGGATCATATGGTAGCTCTATTTTCAACTTTTTGAGGAACCTCCATACTGTTTTCCAGAGTGGCTCAGGCCCGGCTATTTTAGCCGAAGCACGAATTCTCTAAAGAGTTGTTCCCTTGAGTTAGGTGGTTGGCTTTAGGCCTGCAGGCACACCCGGGGCAAGGGTCCGAGCATCAGAAACAAGAGGTGAGTTGAGAGCTCCCTTCCACACCGGCCTGTTTCTCACTCCCTTTCACGTGTGGGACCCTTTCCCGGTCTCCCATACAGGTGCACTGTAAAATTCCTCCGTCTTCAGGAACGGCGATGTTAGATAAAGGGCAGTAACTATACACCATGGATTCTTGGCCTTACTAGCCTGGTAGGCGAATGAGCTGCAGCTGGGATTCTTTACAGGCTTGTTCCTTCCAAGTCCGTGTTGAGCCCGGAGCATTCCAAGCACACATGGAGCACTAGTGTTAGCTTCAGGTAGCAAGAGCTGAGTCCAGAGGTGCCTTCTGGCCGGAACTGTTTCCCCCTCGGTTTCACGTATGGAACCCGTTCCCCAGGCTCTCACCCACGGTACCCTGTATACTGCTTCCTCCGTCTAGAGGTCGACGGTAACGGAAGCGCGATTTCTCTACACTGTTGTTTCTTTGAGTTAGAACGCTAGTGATGAGGCTTCCATGCAAAAGTGGGGCCGAAGTGCTAGCTTGAGGAAACACACGGGGAGTCGTGTTCTGCCTTCTGCTGGGGCCTGAGTCTCACTCGCAAAAAGCTTTGGACTCCCTTGCAGTGCTCTCATGCACGCACACGACAAAATGCTTCCCCCCTCAGCAGCGGCTGTTTTAGCTGAAGCATGGATTCTCCACCGAGTTTTTCCTTCGAGTTAGGCGGTTTTCATTAAGCCTGCCTGCACACACAGCCGGGGCAACGGTACTCGCCCCATAACCATGGTGTGAGTTGAGAGCTGCCTTCTCTCCGGCCTGTCTCTCCCTCGATTTTACGAAATGGAACCCGTCCCAGGCTCTCACCCACAGTACACCCTAAACTGCTATCTCCCACACAGAGGTCGACGGTCGCTAAAGCACGGTTTCTCTTCAGTGTTGTTTCTCCGAGTTAGAACGCTTGCTCTTAGACTTCCCTGCAAAAGTGGGGCCGCAGTGCTAGCTTCAGGAAACAAGTGGGGAGTCGTGTTCTGCCTTCTGCCGGGGCCTGAGTCCCACACGGGAAATGGTTCTGCGCTCACTTGCAGTGCGCTCCCGCATGCACACAGCAAAATGCGTCCACCCTCGGGCATGGCTACTTTAGCCGAAGCAGGAATTCTCTACAGAGTTGTTCCTTTGAGTTCGGTGGTTGGCTTTAGGCCTGCAGGCACACCCGGGGCAAGGGTACTAGCCTCATAAACAAGAGGTGAGTTGAGAGCTGCCTTCCGCTCCGGCCTGTTTCTCACTCCATTTCACGTATGGGACCCTTTCCCCGGGCTCTCATACACGAGCACTGTCAAATTCCTCTGGCTTCAGGAACGGCAATGTTAACTAAAGCGCAGTAACTCTATAGCATTGATTCTTGGTGTTAGTAGCCTGGTAAGTAGGCATCCAGGCACACAGGGTACAGCAGTGCTAATCTCCTAAAACAAGAGGGGAGTCGACAGCAGCCTTCCTTACAGGCCTGCTTCTCACTCCGAGTTACGTTTAGGTTCCACTTCTCATGCTTTCCCGAAAACACACAATCGAGGAAGTGCACGCTCAGGAAGGGCGATCTTTGCTGACGCACGGGTTCTCTACAGTTTTGTTCCTTTGCGTTGGGTGGATGGCCCTTAGGACTCCACGCACACACGGGAGAGCCGGTCTAGTTTCCCGAAACAAGAGTTGAGTCGATAGGTGCCTTCTGCCCATGCTTATTTCTCCCTCGGAATTCTGCTGGGACTCATTCCCCAGGTTTGCACTCAAGCAGAGTTGAACATGCTGCCACCCTGTGGCGAGGCGAATGAGCTGAAGCTGGGATTCTTGACCGGCTTCTTTCTGCCAAATCAGTGTGGAGCACTTAGCATTCCTATGCACACATGGAGCAGTAGTGGTAGCTTCAGGTAACAGGAGCTGAGCCGAGAGGTGCCTTCTGGGCCGGACTTCTTCTCCCTCGGTTTCACGTAAGGAACCCGTTCCCCAGGCTCTCACCCACGGTAGCCTGGAAACTGCTTCCTCCCTCAGAGACGTGGATGGCAGCTAAAGCACGATTTCTCTACCGTGTTGTTTCTTCGAGTTAGAACGCTAGCGATTAGACTTCCATGCAAAAGTGGGGCCGCAGAGCTAACTTCATGAAACAAGTGGGGAGGCGTGTCCTCCCTTCTCCCGGGGCCTGAGTCTCACACGGAAAATGGTTTGGGACTCCATTGCACTTCTCTCACGCATGCACACAGCAAAATGCTTCCAGCCTCAGGAATGCCTATTTTCGCTGAAGCAGGAATTCTCTACAGAGTTGTTCCTTCGACTTAGGTGCTTGGCTTTAGGCCTGCAGGCACACCCGGGGCAAATGCACTAGCCTCGTAAACAAAAGGTGAGTTGACAGCTGCCTTCTGCACTGGCCTGTCTCTCCCTCGATTTTACCTATGGAACCTGTCCCCAGGCTGTCACCCACAGTGCGGCGCGAACTGCTTTCTCACACAGAGAGGTCGACGGTAGCTAAAGCACGCTTTCTCTCCACTGTTGTTTCTTCGAGTTTGAACGCTAGTGATTAGACTTCCAGGCAAAAGTGGGGCCGCAGTGCGAGCTTCATGAAACAAGTGGGGAGTCGTGTTCTGCTTTCTTCCGGGGCCTGAGTCTCACACAGGAAATGGTTTGGGACTCAGTTGCAGTGCGCTCACGCTTGCACACAGCAAAATGCGTCCACCCTCAGGCATGGCTATTTTATTTATTTATTTTTTTTTTTGCTAGAATTATGGGTTTCTCTTTTCTTTTTTTTTTAAATTTTTTTATTGTTATGTTAATCCCCATACATTACATCATTAGTTTTAGATATAGTGTTCCATGATTCATTGTTTGTGCATAACACCCAGTGCTCCATGCAGAACGTGCCCTCCTCAATACCCATCACCAGGCTAACCCATCTTCCCACCCCCCTCCCCTCTAGAACCCTCAGTTTGTTTTTCAGAGTCCATCGTCTCTCACGGTTCTTCTCCCCCTCCGATTTCCCCCCCTTCATTCTTCCCCTCCTGCTACATTCTTCTTCTTCTTTTTTTCTTTCTTAACATATATTGCATTATTTGTTTCAGAGGTACAGATCCGAGATTCAACAGTCTTGCACAATTCACAGTGCTTACCAGAACACATACCCTCCCCAGTGTCCATCACCCAGTCACCCCATCCCTCCCACCCCACCCCCCACTCCAGCAACCCTCAGTTTGTTTCCTGAGATTAAGAATTCCTCATATCAGTGAGGTCATATGATACACGTCTTTCTCTGTTTGACTTATTTCGCTCAGCATAATACCCTCCAGTTCCATCCACGTCGTTGCAAATGGCAAGATCTCATTCCTTTTGATGGCTGCATAATATTCCATTGTATATATATATATATATATATATATATATATATATATATACCACATCTTCTTTATCCATTCATCTGTTGATGGACATCTTGGCTCTTTCCACAGTTTGGCTATTCTGGACATTGCTGCTATAAACATCGGGGTGCACGTACCCTTTCGGGTCCCTACTTTGGTATCTTTGGGGTAAATACCCAGGAGGGCAATTGCTGGATCATATGGTAGCTCTATTTTCAACTTTTTCAGGAACCTCCATACTGTTTTCCAGAGTGGCTCAGGCCCGGCTATTTTAGCCGAAGCACGAATTCTCTAAAGAGTTGTTCCCTTGAGTTAGGTGGTTGGCTTTAGGCCTGCAGGCACACCCGGGGCAAGGGTCCTAGCATCAGAAACAAGAGGTGAGTTGAGAGCTCCCTTCCACACCGGCCTGTTTCTCACTCCCTTTCACGTGTGGGACCCTTTCCCGGTCTCCCATACAGGAGCACTGTAAAATTCCTCCGTCTTCAGGAACGGCAATGTTAGATAAAGGGCAGTAACTATACACCATGGATTCTTGGCCTTAGTAGCCTGGTAGGCGAATGAGCTGCAGCTGGGATTCTTTACAGGCTTGTTCCTTCCAAGTCCGTGTTGAGCCCGGAGCATTCCAAGCACACATGGAGCACTAGTGTTAGCTTCAGGTAGCAAGAGCTGAGTCCAGAGGTGCCTTCTGGCCGGAACTGTTTCCGCCTCGGTTTCACGTATGGAACCCGTTCCCCAGGCTCTCACCCACGGTACCCTGTATACTGCTTCCTCCGTCTAGAGGTCGACGGTAACGGAAGCACGATTTCTCTACACTGTTGTTTCTTTGAGTTAGAACGCTAGTGATGAGGCTTCCATGCAAAAGTGGGGCCGCAGTGCTAGCTTGAGGAAACACACGGGGAGTCGTGTTCTGCCTTCTGCTGGGGCCTGAGTCTCACTCGCAAAAAGCTTTGGACTCCCTTGCAGTGCTCTCATGCACGCACACGACAAAATGCTTCCCCCCTCAGCAGCGGCTGTTTTAGCTGAAGCATGGATTCTCCACCGAGTTTTGCCTTCGAGTTAGGCGGTTTTCATTAAGCCTGCCTGCACACACAGCCGGGGCAACGGTACTCGCCCCATAACCATGGTGTGAGTTGAGAGCTGCCTTCTCTCCGGCCTGTCTCTCCCTCGATTTTACGAAATGGAACCCGTCCCCAGGCTCTCACCCACAGTACACCCTAAACTGCTATCTCCCACACAGAGGTCGACGGTCGCTAAAGCACGGTTTCTCTTCAGTGTTGTTTCTCCGAGTTAGAACGCTTGCTCTTAGACTTCCCTGCAAAAGTGGGGCCGCAGTGCTAGCTTCAGGAAACAAGTGGGGAGTCGTGTTCTGCCTTCTGCCGGGGCCTGAGTCCCACACGGGAAATGGTTCTGCGCTCACTTGCAGTGCGCTCACGCATGCACACAGCAAAATGCGTCCACCCTCGGGCATGGCTACTTTAGCCGAAGCAGGAATTCTCTACAGAGTTGTTCCTTTGAGTTCGGTGGTTGGCTTTAGGCCTGCAGGCACACCCGGGGCAAGGGTACTAGCCTCATAAACAAGAGGTGAGTTGAGAGCTGCCTTCCGCTCCGGCCTGTTTCTCACTCCATTTCACGTATGGGACCCTTTCCCCGGGCTCTCATACACGAGCACTGTCAAATTCCTCTGGCTTCAGGAACGGCAATGTTAACTAAAGCGCAGTAACTCTATAGCATTGATTCTTGGTGTTAGTAGCCTGGTAAGTAGGCATCCAGGCACACAGGGTACAGCAGTGCTAATCTCCTAAAACAAGAGGGGAGTCGACAGCAGCCTTCCTTACAGGCCTGCTTCTCACTCCGAGTTACGTTTAGGTTCCACTTCTCATGCTTTCCCGAAAACACACAATCGAGGAAGTGCACGCTCAGGAAGGGCGATCTTTGCTGACGCACGGGTTCTCTACGGTTTTGTTCCTTTGCGTTGGGTGGATGGCCCTTAGGACTCCACGCACACACGGGAGAGCCGATCTAGTTTCCCGAAACAAGAGTTGAGTCGATAGGTGCCTTCTGCCCATGCTTATTTCTCCCTCGGAATTCTGCTGGGACTCATTCCCCAGGTTTGCACTCAAGCAGAGTTGAACATGCTGCCACCCTGTGGCGAGGCGAATGAGCTGAAGCTGGGATTCTTGACCGGCTTCTTTCTGCCAAATCAGTGTGGAGCACTTAGCATTCCTATGCACACATGGAGCAGTAGTGGTAGCTTCAGGTAACAGGAGCTGAGCCGAGAGGTGCCTTCTGGGCCGGACTTCTTCTCCCTCGGTTTCACGTAAGGAACCCGTTCCCCAGGCTCTCACCCACGGTAGCCTGGAAACTGCTTCCTCCCTCAGAGACGTGGATGGCAGCTAAAGCACGATTTCTCTACCGTGTTGTTTCTTCGAGTTAGAACGCTAGCGATTAGACTTCCATGCAAAAGTGGGGCCGCAGAGCTAACTTCATGAAACAAGTGGGGAGGCGTGTCCTCCCTTCTCCCGGGGCCTGAGTCTCACACGGAAAATGGTTTGGGACTCCATTGCACTTCTCTCACGCATGCACACAGCAAAATGCTTCCAGCCTCAGGAATGCCTATTTTCGCTGAAGCAGGAATTCTCTACAGAGTTGTTCCTTCGACTTAGGTGCTTGGCTTTAGGCCTGCAGGCACACCCGGGGCAAATGCACTAGCCTCGTAAACAAAAGGTGAGTTGACAGCTGCCTTCTGCACTGGCCTGTCTCTCCCTCGATTTTACCTATGGAACCTGTCCCCAGGCTGTCACCCACAGTGCGGCGCGAACTGCTTTCTCACACAGAGAGGTCGACGGTAGCTAAAGCACGCTTTCTCTCCACTGTTGTTTCTTCGAGTTTGAACGCTAGTGATTAGACTTCCAGGCAAAAGTGGGGCCGCAGTGCGAGCTTCATGAAACAAGTGGGGAGTCGTGTTCTGCTTTCTTCCGGGGCCTGAGTCTCACACAGGAAATGGTTTGGGACTCAGTTGCAGTGCGCTCACGCTTGCACACAGCAAAATGCGTCCACCCTCAGGCATGGCTATTTTATTTATTTATTTTTTTTTTTGCTAGAATTATGGGTTTCTCTTTTCTTTTTTTTTTAAATTTTTTTATTGTTATGTTAATCCCCATACATTACATCATTAGTTTTAGATATAGTGTTCCATGATTCATTGTTTGTGCATAACACCCAGTGCTCCATGCAGAACGTGCCCTCCTCAATACCCATCACCAGGCTAACCCATCTTCCCACCCCCCTCCCCTCTAGAACCCTCAGTTTGTTTTTCAGAGTCCATCGTCTCTCATGGTTCTTCTCCCCCTCCGATTTCCCCCCCTTCATTCTTCCCCTCCTGCTACATTCTTCTTCTTCTTTTTTTCTTTCTTAACATATATTGCATTATTTGTTTCAGAGTTACAGATCCGAGATTCATCAGTCTTGCACAATTCACAGTGCTTACCAGAACACATACCCTCCCCAGTGTCCATCACCCAGTCACCCCATCCCTCCCACCCCACCCCCCACTCCAGCAACCCTCAGTTTGTTTCCTGAGATTAAGAATTCCTCATATCAGTGAGGTCATATGATACACGTCTTTCTCTGTTTGACTTATTTCGCTCAGCATAATACCCTCCAGTTCCATCCACGTCGTTGCAAATGGCAAGATCTCATTCCTTTTGATGGCTGCATAATATTCCATTGTGTATATATATATATATATATATATATATATATATATACCACATCTTCTTTATCCATTCATCTGGTGATGGACATCTTGGCTCTTTCCACAGTTTGGCTATTCTGGACATTGCTGCTATAAACATCGGGGTGCACGTACCCTTTCGGGTCCCTACTTTGGTATCTTTGGGGTAAATACCCAGGAGGGCAATTGCTGGATCATATGGTAGCTCTATTTTCAACTTTTTCAGGAACCTCCATGCTGTTTTCCAGAGTGGCTCAGGCCCTGCTATTTTAGCCGAAGCACGAATTCTCTAAAGAGTTGTTCCCTTGAGTTAGGTGGTTGGCTTTAGGCCTGCAGGCACACCCGGGGCAAGGGTCCTAGCATCAGAAACAAGAGGTGAGTTGAGAGCTCCCTTCCACACCGGCCTGTTTCTCTCTCCCTTTCACGTGTGGGACCCTTTCCCGGTCTCCCATACAGGAGCACTGTAAAATTCCTCCGTCTTCAGGAACGGCAATGTTAGATAAAGGGCAGTAACTATACACCATGGATTCTTGGCCTTAGTAGCCTGGTAGGCGAATGAGCTGCAGCTGGGATTCTTTACAGGCTTGTTCCTTCCAAGTCCGTGTTGAGCCCGGAGCATTCCAAGCACACATGGAGCACTAGTGTTAGCTTCAGGTAGCAAGAGCTGAGTCCAGAGGTGCCTTCTGGCCGGAACTGTTTCCGCCTCGGTTTCACGTATGGAACCCGTTCCCCAGGCTCTCACCCACGGTACCCTGTATACTGCTTCCTCCGTCTAGAGGTCGACGGTAACGGAAGCACGATTTCTCTACACTGTTGTTTCTTTGAGTTAGAACGCTAGTGATGAGGCTTCCATGCAAAAGTGGGGCCGCAGTGCTAGCTTGAGGAAACACACGGGGAGTCGTGTTCTGCCTTCTGCTGGGGCCTGAGTCTCACTCGCAAAAAGCTTTGGACTCCCTTGCAGTGCTCTCATGCACGCACACGACAAAATGCTTCCCCCCTCAGCAGCGGCTGTTTTAGCTGAAGCATGGATTCTCCACCGAGTTTTGCCTTCGAGTTAGGCGGTTTTCATTAAGCCTGCCTGCACACACAGCCGGGGCAACGGTACTCGCCCCATAACCATGGTGTGAGTTGAGAGCTGCCTTCTCTCCGGCCTGTCTCTCCCTCGATTTTACGAAATGGAACCCGTCCCCAGGCTCTCACCCACAGTACACCCTAAACTGCTATCTCCCACACAGAGGTCGACGGTCGCTAAAGCACGGTTTCTCTTCAGTGTTGTTTCTCCGAGTTAGAACGCTTGCTCTTAGACTTCCCTGCAAAAGTGGGGCCGCAGTGCTAGCTTCAGGAAACAAGTGGGGAGTCGTGTTCTGCCTTCTGCCGGGGCCTGAGTCCCACACGGGAAATGGTTCTGCGCTCACTTGCAGTGCGCTCACGCATGCACACAGCAAAATGCGTCCACCCTCGGGCATGGCTACTTTAGCCGAAGCAGGAATTCTCTACAGAGTTGTTCCTTTGAGTTCGGTGGTTGGCTTTAGGCCTGCAGGCACACCCGGGGCAAGGGTACTAGCCTCATAAACAAGAGGTGAGTTGAGAGCTGCCTTCCGCTCCGGCCTGTTTCTCACTCCATTTCACGTATGGGACCCTTTCCCCGGGCTCTCATACACGAGCACTGTCAAATTCCTCTGGCTTCAGGAACGGCAATGTTAACTAAAGCGCAGTAACTCTATAGCATTGATTCTTGGTGTTAGTAGCCTGGTAAGTAGGCATCCAGGCACACAGGGTACAGCAGTGCTAATCTCCTAAAACAAGAGGGGAGTCGACAGCAGCCTTCCTTACAGGCCTGCTTCTCACTCCGAGTTACGTTTAGGTTCCACTTCTCATGCTTTCCCGAAAACACACAATCGAGGAAGTGCACGCTCAGGAAGGGCGATCTTTGCTGACGCACGGGTTCTCTACAGTTTTGTTCCTTTGCGTTGGGTGGATGGCCCTTAGGACTCCACGCACACACGGGAGAGCCGATCTAGTTTCCCGAAACAAGAGTTGAGTCGATAGGTGCCTTCTGCCCATGCTTATTTCTCCCTCGGAATTCTGCTGGGACTCATTCCCCAGGTTTGCACTCAAGCAGAGTTGAACATGCTGCCACCCTGTGGCGAGGCGAATGAGCTGAAGCTGGGATTCTTGACCGGCTTCTTTCTGCCAAATCAGTGTGGAGCACTTAGCATTCCTATGCACACATGGAGCAGTAGTGGTAGCTTCAGGTAACAGGAGCTGAGCCGAGAGGTGCCTTCTGGGCCGGACTTCTTCTCCCTCGGTTTCACGTAAGGAACCCGTTCCCCAGGCTCTCACCCACGGTAGCCTGGAAACTGCTTCCTCCCTCAGAGACGTGGATGGCAGCTAAAGCACGATTTCTCTACCGTGTTGTTTCTTCGAGTTAGAACGCTAGCGATTAGACTTCCATGCAAAAGTGGGGCCGCAGAGCTAACTTCATGAAACAAGTGGGGAGGCGTGTCCTCCCTTCTCCCGGGGCCTGAGTCTCACACGGAAAATGGTTTGGGACTCCATTGCACTTCTCTCACGCATGCACACAGCAAAATGCTTCCAGCCTCAGGAATGCCTATTTTCGCTGAAGCAGGAATTCTCTACAGAGTTGTTCCTTCGACTTAGGTGCTTGGCTTTAGGCCTGCAGGCACACCCGGGGCAAATGCACTAGCCTCGTAAACAAAAGGTGAGTTGACAGCTGCCTTCTGCACTGGCCTGTCTCTCCCTCGATTTTACCTATGGAACCTGTCCCCAGGCTGTCACCCACAGTGCGGCGCGAACTGCTTTCTCACACAGAGAGGTCGACGGTAGCTAAAGCACGCTTTCTCTCCACTGTTGTTTCTTCGAGTTTGAACGCTAGTGATTAGACTTCCAGGCAAAAGTGGGGCCGCAGTGCGAGCTTCATGAAACAAGTGGGGAGTCGTGTTCTGCTTTCTTCCGGGGCCTGAGTCTCACACAGGAAATGGTTTGGGACTCAGTTGCAGTGCGCTCACGCTTGCACACAGCAAAATGCGTCCACCCTCAGGCATGGCTATTTTATTTATTTATTTTTTTTTTTGCTAGAATTATGGGTTTCTCTTTTCTTTTTTTTTTAAATTTTTTTATTGTTATGTTAATCCCCATACATTACATCATTAGTTTTAGATATAGTGTTCCATGATTCATTGTTTGTGCATAACACCCAGTGCTCCATGCAGAACGTGCCCTCCTCAATACCCATCACCAGGCTAACCCATCTTCCCACCCCCCTCCCCTCTAGAACCCTCAGTTTGTTTTTCAGAGTCCATCGTCTCTCACGGTTCTTCTCCCCCTCCGATTTCCCCCCCTTCATTCTTCCCCTCCTGCTACATTCTTCTTCTTCTTTTTTTCTTTCTTAACATATATTGCATTATTTGTTTCAGAGGTACAGATCCGAGATTCAACAGTCTTGCACAATTCACAGTGCTTACCAGAACACATACCCTCCCCAGTGTCCATCACCCAGTCACCCCATCCCTCCCACCCCACCCCCCACTCCAGCAACCCTCAGTTTGTTTCCTGAGATTAAGAATTCCTCATATCAGTGAGGTCATATGATACACGTCTTTCTCTGTTTGACTTATTTCGCTCAGCATAATACCCTCCAGTTCCATCCACGTCGTTGCAAATGGCAAGATCTCATTCCTTTTGATGGCTGCATAATATTCCATTGTATATATATATATATATATATATATATATATATATATATATACCACATCTTCTTTATCCATTCATCTGTTGATGGACATCTTGGCTCTTTCCACAGTTTGGCTATTCTGGACATTGCTGCTATAAACATCGGGGTGCACGTACCCTTTCGGGTCCCTACTTTGGTATCTTTGGGGTAAATACCCAGGAGGGCAATTGCTGGATCATATGGTAGCTCTATTTTCAACTTTTTCAGGAACCTCCATACTGTTTTCCAGAGTGGCTCAGGCCCGGCTATTTTAGCCGAAGCACGAATTCTCTAAAGAGTTGTTCCCTTGAGTTAGGTGGTTGGCTTTAGGCCTGCAGGCACACCCGGGGCAAGGGTCCTAGCATCAGAAACAAGAGGTGAGTTGAGAGCTCCCTTCCACACCGGCCTGTTTCTCACTCCCTTTCACGTGTGGGACCCTTTCCCGGTCTCCCATACAGGAGCACTGTAAAATTCCTCCGTCTTCAGGAACGGCAATGTTAGATAAAGGGCAGTAACTATACACCATGGATTCTTGGCCTTAGTAGCCTGGTAGGCGAATGAGCTGCAGCTGGGATTCTTTACAGGCTTGTTCCTTCCAAGTCCGTGTTGAGCCCGGAGCATTCCAAGCACACATGGAGCACTAGTGTTAGCTTCAGGTAGCAAGAGCTGAGTCCAGAGGTGCCTTCTGGCCGGAACTGTTTCCGCCTCGGTTTCACGTATGGAACCCGTTCCCCAGGCTCTCACCCACGGTACCCTGTATACTGCTTCCTCCGTCTAGAGGTCGACGGTAACGGAAGCACGATTTCTCTACACTGTTGTTTCTTTGAGTTAGAACGCTAGTGATGAGGCTTCCATGCAAAAGTGGGGCCGCAGTGCTAGCTTGAGGAAACACACGGGGAGTCGTGTTCTGCCTTCTGCTGGGGCCTGAGTCTCACTCGCAAAAAGCTTTGGACTCCCTTGCAGTGCTCTCATGCACGCACACGACAAAATGCTTCCCCCCTCAGCAGCGGCTGTTTTAGCTGAAGCATGGATTCTCCACCGAGTTTTGCCTTCGAGTTAGGCGGTTTTCATTAAGCCTGCCTGCACACACAGCCGGGGCAACGGTACTCGCCCCATAACCATGGTGTGAGTTGAGAGCTGCCTTCTCTCCGGCCTGTCTCTCCCTCGATTTTACGAAATGGAACCCGTCCCCAGGCTCTCACCCACAGTACACCCTAAACTGCTATCTCCCACACAGAGGTCGACGGTCGCTAAAGCACGGTTTCTCTTCAGTGTTGTTTCTCCGAGTTAGAACGCTTGCTCTTAGACTTCCCTGCAAAAGTGGGGCCGCAGTGCTAGCTTCAGGAAACAAGTGGGGAGTCGTGTTCTGCCTTCTGCCGGGGCCTGAGTCCCACACGGGAAATGGTTCTGCGCTCACTTGCAGTGCGCTCACGCATGCACACAGCAAAATGCGTCCACCCTCGGGCATGGCTACTTTAGCCGAAGCAGGAATTCTCTACAGAGTTGTTCCTTTGAGTTCGGTGGTTGGCTTTAGGCCTGCAGGCACACCCGGGGCAAGGGTACTAGCCTCATAAACAAGAGGTGAGTTGAGAGCTGCCTTCCGCTCCGGCCTGTTTCTCACTCCATTTCACGTATGGGACCCTTTCCCCGGGCTCTCATACACGAGCACTGTCAAATTCCTCTGGCTTCAGGAACGGCAATGTTAACTAAAGCGCAGTAACTCTATAGCATTGATTCTTGGTGTTAGTAGCCTGGTAAGTAGGCATCCAGGCACACAGGGTACAGCAGTGCTAATCTCCTAAAACAAGAGGGGAGTCGACAGCAGCCTTCCTTACAGGCCTGCTTCTCACTCCGAGTTACGTTTAGGTTCCACTTCTCATGCTTTCCCGAAAACACACAATCGAGGAAGTGCACGCTCAGGAAGGGCGATCTTTGCTGACGCACGGGTTCTCTACGGTTTTGTTCCTTTGCGTTGGGTGGATGGCCCTTAGGACTCCACGCACACACGGGAGAGCCGATCTAGTTTCCCGAAACAAGAGTTGAGTCGATAGGTGCCTTCTGCCCATGCTTATTTCTCCCTCGGAATTCTGCTGGGACTCATTCCCCAGGTTTGCACTCAAGCAGAGTTGAACATGCTGCCACCCTGTGGCGAGGCGAATGAGCTGAAGCTGGGATTCTTGACCGGCTTCTTTCTGCCAAATCAGTGTGGAGCACTTAGCATTCCTATGCACACATGGAGCAGTAGTGGTAGCTTCAGGTAACAGGAGCTGAGCCGAGAGGTGCCTTCTGGGCCGGACTTCTTCTCCCTCGGTTTCACGTAAGGAACCCGTTCCCCAGGCTCTCACCCACGGTAGCCTGGAAACTGCTTCCTCCCTCAGAGACGTGGATGGCAGCTAAAGCACGATTTCTCTACCGTGTTGTTTCTTCGAGTTAGAACGCTAGCGATTAGACTTCCATGCAAAAGTGGGGCCGCAGAGCTAACTTCATGAAACAAGTGGGGAGGCGTGTCCTCCCTTCTCCCGGGGCCTGAGTCTCACACGGAAAATGGTTTGGGACTCCATTGCACTTCTCTCACGCATGCACACAGCAAAATGCTTCCAGCCTCAGGAATGCCTATTTTCGCTGAAGCAGGAATTCTCTACAGAGTTGTTCCTTCGACTTAGGTGCTTGGCTTTAGGCCTGCAGGCACACCCGGGGCAAATGCACTAGCCTCGTAAACAAAAGGTGAGTTGACAGCTGCCTTCTGCACTGGCCTGTCTCTCCCTCGATTTTACCTATGGAACCTGTCCCCAGGCTGTCACCCACAGTGCGGCGCGAACTGCTTTCTCACACAGAGAGGTCGACGGTAGCTAAAGCACGCTTTCTCTCCACTGTTGTTTCTTCGAGTTTGAACGCTAGTGATTAGACTTCCAGGCAAAAGTGGGGCCGCAGTGCGAGCTTCATGAAACAAGTGGGGAGTCGTGTTCTGCTTTCTTCCGGGGCCTGAGTCTCACACAGGAAATGGTTTGGGACTCAGTTGCAGTGCGCTCACGCTTGCACACAGCAAAATGCGTCCACCCTCAGGCATGGCTATTTTATTTATTTATTTTTTTTTTTGCTAGAATTATGGGTTTCTCTTTTCTTTTTTTTTTAAATTTTTTTATTGTTATGTTAATCCCCATACATTACATCATTAGTTTTAGATATAGTGTTCCATGATTCATTGTTTGTGCATAACACCCAGTGCTCCATGCAGAACGTGCCCTCCTCAATACCCATCACCAGGCTAACCCATCTTCCCACCCCCCTCCCCTCTAGAACCCTCAGTTTGTTTTTCAGAGTCCATCGTCTCTCATGGTTCTTCTCCCCCTCCGATTTCCCCCCCTTCATTCTTCCCCTCCTGCTACATTCTTCTTCTTCTTTTTTTCTTTCTTAACATATATTGCATTATTTGTTTCAGAGGTACAGATCCGAGATTCATCAGTCTTGCACAATTCACAGTGCTTACCAGAACACATACCCTCCCCAGTGTCCATCACCCAGTCACCCCATCCCTCCCACCCCACCCCCCACTCCAGCAACCCTCAGTTTGTTTCCTGAGATTAAGAATTCCTCATATCAGTGAGGTCATATGATACACGTCTTTCTCTGTTTGACTTATTTCGCTCAGCATAATACCCTCCAGTTCCATCCACGTCGTTGCAAATGGCAAGATCTCATTCCTTTTGATGGCTGCATAATATTCCATTGTGTATATATATATATATATATATATATATATATACCACATCTTCTTTATCCATTCATCTGGTGATGGACATCTTGGCTCTTTCCACAGTTTGGCTATTCTGGACATTGCTGCTATAAACATCGGGGTGCACGTACCCTTTCGGGTCCCTACTTTGGTATCTTTGGGGTAAATACCCAGGAGGGCAATTGCTGGATCATATGGTAGCTCTATTTTCAACTTTTTCAGGAACCTCCATGCTGTTTTCCAGAGTGGCTCAGGCCCTGCTATTTTAGCCGAAGCACGAATTCTCTAAAGAGTTGTTCCCTTGAGTTAGGTGGTTGGCTTTAGGCCTGCAGGCACACCCGGGGCAAGGGTCCTAGCATCAGAAACAAGAGGTGAGTTGAGAGCTCCCTTCCACACCGGCCTGTTTCTCACTCCCTTTCACGTGTGGGACCCTTTCCCGGTCTCCCATACAGGAGCACTGTAAAATTCCTCCGTCTTCAGGAACGGCAATGTTAGATAAAGGGCAGTAACTATACACCATGGATTCTTGGCCTTAGTAGCCTGGTAGGCGAATGAGCTGCAGCTGGGATTCTTTACAGGCTTGTTCCTTCCAAGTCCGTGTTGAGCCCGGAGCATTCCAAGCACACATGGAGCACTAGTGTTAGCTTCAGGTAGCAAGAGCTGAGTCCAGAGGTGCCTTCTGGCCGGAACTGTTTCCGCCTCGGTTTCACGTATGGAACCCGTTCCCCAGGCTCTCACCCACGGTACCCTGTATACTGCTTCCTCCGTCTAGAGGTCGACGGTAACGGAAGCACGATTTCTCTACACTGTTGTTTCTTTGAGTTAGAACGCTAGTGATGAGGCTTCCATGCAAAAGTGGGGCCGCAGTGCTAGCTTGAGGAAACACACGGGGAGTCGTGTTCTGCCTTCTGCTGGGGCCTGAGTCTCACTCGCAAAAAGCTTTGGACTCCCTTGCAGTGCTCTCATGCACGCACACGACAAAATGCTTCCCCCCTCAGCAGCGGCTGTTTTAGCTGAAGCATGGATTCTCCACCGAGTTTTGCCTTCGAGTTAGGCGGTTTTCATTAAGCCTGCCTGCACACACAGCCGGGGCAACGGTACTCGCCCCATAACCATGGTGTGAGTTGAGAGCTGCCTTCTCTCCGGCCTGTCTCTCCCTCGATTTTACGAAATGGAACCCGTCCCCAGGCTCTCACCCACAGTACACCCTAAACTGCTATCTCCCACACAGAGGTCGACGGTCGCTAAAGCACGGTTTCTCTTCAGTGTTGTTTCTCCGAGTTAGAACGCTTGCTCTTAGACTTCCCTGCAAAAGTGGGGCCGCAGTGCTAGCTTCAGGAAACAAGTGGGGAGTCGTGTTCTGCCTTCTGCCGGGGCCTGAGTCCCACACGGGAAATGGTTCTGCGCTCACTTGCAGTGCGCTCACGCATGCACACAGCAAAATGCGTCCACCCTCGGGCATGGCTACTTTAGCCGAAGCAGGAATTCTCTACAGAGTTGTTCCTTTGAGTTCGGTGGTTGGCTTTAGGCCTGCAGGCACACCCGGGGCAAGGGTACTAGCCTCATAAACAAGAGGTGAGTTGAGAGCTGCCTTCCGCTCCGGCCTGTTTCTCACTCCATTTCACGTATGGGACCCTTTCCCCGGGCTCTCATACACGAGCACTGTCAAATTCCTCTGGCTTCAGGAACGGCAATGTTAACTAAAGCGCAGTAACTCTATAGCATTGATTCTTGGTGTTAGTAGCCTGGTAAGTAGGCATCCAGGCACACAGGGTACAGCAGTGCTAATCTCCTAAAACAAGAGGGGAGTCGACAGCAGCCTTCCTTACAGGCCTGCTTCTCACTCCGAGTTACGTTTAGGTTCCACTTCTCATGCTTTCCCGAAAACACACAATCGAGGAAGTGCACGCTCAGGAAGGGCGATCTTTGCTGACGCACGGGTTCTCTACAGTTTTGTTCCTTTGCGTTGGGTGGATGGCCCTTAGGACTCCACGCACACACGGGAGAGCCGATCTAGTTTCCCGAAACAAGAGTTGAGTCGATAGGTGCCTTCTGCCCATGCTTATTTCTCCCTCGGAATTCTGCTGGGACTCATTCCCCAGGTTTGCACTCAAGCAGAGTTGAACATGCTGCCACCCTGTGGCGAGGCGAATGAGCTGAAGCTGGGATTCTTGACCGGCTTCTTTCTGCCAAATCAGTGTGGAGCACTTAGCATTCCTATGCACACATGGAGCAGTAGTGGTAGCTTCAGGTAACAGGAGCTGAGCCGAGAGGTGCCTTCTGGGCCGGACTTCTTCTCCCTCGGTTTCACGTAAGGAACCCGTTCCCCAGGCTCTCACCCACGGTAGCCTGGAAACTGCTTCCTCCCTCAGAGACGTGGATGGCAGCTAAAGCACGATTTCTCTACCGTGTTGTTTCTTCGAGTTAGAACGCTAGCGATTAGACTTCCATGCAAAAGTGGGGCCGCAGAGCTAACTTCATGAAACAAGTGGGGAGGCGTGTCCTCCCTTCTCCCGGGGCCTGAGTCTCACACGGAAAATGGTTTGGGACTCCATTGCACTTCTCTCACGCATGCACACAGCAAAATGCTTCCAGCCTCAGGAATGCCTATTTTCGCTGAAGCAGGAATTCTCTACAGAGTTGTTCCTTCGACTTAGGTGCTTGGCTTTAGGCCTGCAGGCACACCCGGGGCAAATGCACTAGCCTCGTAAACAAAAGGTGAGTTGACAGCTGCCTTCTGCACTGGCCTGTCTCTCCCTCGATTTTACCTATGGAACCTGTCCCCAGGCTGTCACCCACAGTGCGGCGCGAACTGCTTTCTCACACAGAGAGGTCGACGGTAGCTAAAGCACGCTTTCTCTCCACTGTTGTTTCTTCGAGTTTGAACGCTAGTGATTAGACTTCCAGGCAAAAGTGGGGCCGCAGTGCGAGCTTCATGAAACAAGTGGGGAGTCGTGTTCTGCTTTCTTCCGGGGCCTGAGTCTCACACAGGAAATGGTTTGGGACTCAGTTGCAGTGCGCTCACGCTTGCACACAGCAAAATGCGTCCACCCTCAGGCATGGCTATTTTATTTATTTATTTTTTTTTTTGCTAGAATTATGGGTTTCTCTTTTCTTTTTTTTTAAAATTTTTTTATTGTTATGTTAATCCCCATACATTACATCATTAGTTTTAGATATAGTGTTCCATGATTCATTGTTTGTGCATAACACCCAGTGCTCCATGCAGAACGTGCCCTCCTCAATACCCATCACCAGGCTAACCCATCTTCCCACCCCCCTCCCCTCTAGAACCCTCAGTTTGTTTTTCAGAGTCCATCGTCTCTCATGGTTCTTCTCCCCCTCCGATTTCCCCCCCTTCATTCTTCCCCTCCTGCTACATTCTTCTTCTTCTTTTTTTCTTTCTTAACATATATTGCATTATTTGTTTCAGAGGTACAGATCCGAGATTCAACAGTCTTGCACAATTCACAGTGCTTACCAGAACACATACCCTCCCCAGTGTCCATCACCCAGTCACCCCATCCCTCCCACCCCACCCCCCACTCCAGCAACCCTCAGTTTGTTTCCTGAGATTAAGAATTCCTCATATCAGTGAGGTCATATGATACACGTCTTTCTCTGTTTGACTTATTTCGCTCAGCATAATACCCTCCAGTTCCATCCACGTCGTTGCAAATGGCAAGATCTCATTCCTTTTGATGGCTGCATAATATTCCATTGTATATATATATATATATATATATATATACCACATCTTCTTTATCCATTCATCTGTTGATGGACATCTTGGCTCTTTCCACAGTTTGGCTATTCTGGACATTGCTGCTATAAACATCGGGGTGCACGTACCCTTTCGGGTCCCTACTTTGGTATCTTTGGGGTAAATACCCAGGAGGGCAATTGCTGGATCATATGGTAGCTCTATTTTCAACTTTTTGAGGAACCTCCATACTGTTTTCCAGAGTGGCTCAGGCCCGGCTATTTTAGCCGAAGCACGAATTCTCTAAAGAGTTGTTCCCTTGAGTTAGGTGGTTGGCTTTAGGCCTGCAGGCACACCCGGGGCAAGGGTCCTAGCATCAGAAACAAGAGGTGAGTTGAGAGCTCCCTTCCACACCGGCCTGTTTCTCACTCCCTTTCACGTGTGGGACCCTTTCCCGGTCTCCCATACAGGAGCACTGTAAAATTCCTCCGTCTTCAGGAACGGCAATGTTAGATAAAGGGCAGTAACTATACACCATGGATTCTTGGCCTTAGTAGCCTGGTAGGCGAATGAGCTGCAGCTGGGATTCTTTACAGGCTTGTTCCTTCCAAGTCCGTGTTGAGCCCGGAGCATTCCAAGCACACATGGAGCACTAGTGTTAGCTTCAGGTAGCAAGAGCTGAGTCCAGAGGTGCCTTCTGGCCGGAACTGTTTCCGCCTCGGTTTCACGTATGGAACCCGTTCCCCAGGCTCTCACCCACGGTACCCTGTATACTGCTTCCTCCGTCTAGAGGTCGACGGTAACGGAAGCACGATTTCTCTACACTGTTGTTTCTTTGAGTTAGAACGCTAGTGATGAGGCTTCCATGCAAAAGTGGGGCCGCAGTGCTAGCTTGAGGAAACACACGGGGAGTCGTGTTCTGCCTTCTGCTGGGGCCTGAGTCTCACTCGCAAAAAGCTTTGGACTCCCTTGCAGTGCTCTCATGCACGCACACGACAAAATGCTTCCCCCCTCAGCAGCGGCTGTTTTAGCTGAAGCATGGATTCTCCACCGAGTTTTGCCTTCGAGTTAGGCGGTTTTCATTAAGCCTGCCTGCACACACAGCCGGGGCAACGGTACTCGCCCCATAACCATGGTGTGAGTTGAGAGCTGCCTTCTCTCCGGCCTGTCTCTCCCTCGATTTTACGAAATGGAACCCGTCCCCAGGCTCTCACCCACAGTACACCCTAAACTGCTATCTCCCACACAGAGGTCGACGGTCGCTAAAGCACGGTTTCTCTTCAGTGTTGTTTCTCCGAGTTAGAACGCTTGCTCTTAGACTTCCCTGCAAAAGTGGGGCCGCAGTGCTAGCTTCAGGAAACAAGTGGGGAGTCGTGTTCTGCCTTCTGCCGGGGCCTGAGTCCCACACGGGAAATGGTTCTGCGCTCACTTGCAGTGCGCTCACGCATGCACACAGCAAAATGCGTCCACCCTCGGGCATGGCTACTTTAGCCGAAGCAGGAATTCTCTACAGAGTTGTTCCTTTGAGTTCGGTGGTTGGCTTTAGGCCTGCAGGCACACCCGGGGCAAGGGTACTAGCCTCATAAACAAGAGGTGAGTTGAGAGCTGCCTTCCGCTCCGGCCTGTTTCTCACTCCATTTCACGTATGGGACCCTTTCCCCGGGCTCTCATACACGAGCACTGTCAAATTCCTCTGGCTTCAGGAACGGCAATGTTAACTAAAGCGCAGTAACTCTATAGCATTGATTCTTGGTGTTAGTAGCCTGGTAAGTAGGCATCCAGGCACACAGGGTACAGCAGTGCTAATCTCCTAAAACAAGAGGGGAGTCGACAGCAGCCTTCCTTACAGGCCTGCTTCTCACTCCGAGTTACGTTTAGGTTCCACTTCTCATGCTTTCCCGAAAACACACAATCGAGGAAGTGCACGCTCAGGAAGGGCGATCTTTGCTGACGCACGGGTTCTCTACAGTTTTGTTCCTTTGCGTTGGGTGGATGGCCCTTAGGACTCCACGCACACACGGGAGAGCCGATCTAGTTTCCCGAAACAAGAGTTGAGTCGATAGGTGCCTTCTGCCCATGCTTATTTCTCCCTCGGAATTCTGCTGGGACTCATTCCCCAGGTTTGCACTCAAGCAGAGTTGAACATGCTGCCACCCTGTGGCGAGGCGAATGAGCTGAAGCTGGGATTCTTGACCGGCTTCTTTCTGCCAAATCAGTGTGGAGCACTTAGCATTCCTATGCACACATGGAGCAGTAGTGGTAGCTTCAGGTAACAGGAGCTGAGCCGAGAGGTGCCTTCTGGGCCGGACTTCTTCTCCCTCGGTTTCACGTAAGGAACCCGTTCCCCAGGCTCTCACCCACGGTAGCCTGGAAACTGCTTCCTCCCTCAGAGACGTGGATGGCAGCTAAAGCACGATTTCTCTACCGTGTTGTTTCTTCGAGTTAGAACGCTAGCGATTAGACTTCCATGCAAAAGTGGGGCCGCAGAGCTAACTTCATGAAACAAGTGGGGAGGCGTGTCCTCCCTTCTCCCGGGGCCTGAGTCTCACACGGAAAATGGTTTGGGACTCCATTGCACTTCTCTCACGCATGCACACAGCAAAATGCTTCCAGCCTCAGGAATGCCTATTTTCGCTGAAGCAGGAATTCTCTACAGAGTTGTTCCTTCGACTTAGGTGCTTGGCTTTAGGCCTGCAGGCACACCCGGGGCAAATGCACTAGCCTCGTAAACAAAAGGTGAGTTGACAGCTGCCTTCTGCACTGGCCTGTCTCTCCCTCGATTTTACCTATGGAACCTGTCCCCAGGCTGTCACCCACAGTGCGGCGCGAACTGCTTTCTCACACAGAGAGGTCGACGGTAGCTAAAGCACGCTTTCTCTCCACTGTTGTTTCTTCGAGTTTGAACGCTAGTGATTAGACTTCCAGGCAAAAGTGGGGCCGCAGTGCGAGCTTCATGAAACAAGTGGGGAGTCGTGTTCTGCTTTCTTCCGGGGCCTGAGTCTCACACAGGAAATGGTTTGGGACTCAGTTGCAGTGCGCTCACGCTTGCACACAGCAAAATGCGTCCACCCTCAGGCATGGCTATTTTATTTATTTATTTTTTTTTTTGCTAGAATTATGGGTTTCTCTTTTCTTTTTTTTTTTTTAATTTTTTTATTGTTATGTTAATCCCCATACATTACATCATTAGTTTTAGATATAGTGTTCCATGATTCATTGTTTGTGCATAACACCCAGTGCTCCATGCAGAACGTGCCCTCCTCAATACCCATCACCAGGCTAACCCATCTTCCCACCCCCCTCCCCTCTAGAACCCTCAGTTTGTTTTTCAGAGTCCATCGTCTCTCATGGTTCTTCTCCCCCTCCGATTTCCCCCCCTTCATTCTTCCCCTCCTGCTACATTCTTCTTCTTCTTTTTTTCTTTCTTAACATATATTGCATTATTTGTTTCAGAGGTACAGATCCGAGATTCAACAGTCTTGCACAATTCACAGTGCTTACCAGAACACATACCCTCCCCAGTGTCCATCACCCAGTCACCCCATCCCTCCCACCCCACCCCCCACTCCAGCAACCCTCAGTTTGTTTCCTGAGATTAAGAATTCCTCATATCAGTGAGGTCATATGATACACGTCTTTCTCTGTTTGACTTATTTCGCTCAGCATAATACCCTCCAGTTCCATCCACGTCGTTGCAAATGGCAAGATCTCATTCCTTTTGATGGCTGCATAATATTCCATTGTATATATATATATATATATATATATATATACCACATCTTCTTTATCCATTCATCTGTTGATGGACATCTTGGCTCTTTCCACAGTTTGGCTATTCTGGACATTGCTGCTATAAACATCGGGGTGCACGTACCCTTTCGGGTCCCTACTTTGGTATCTTTGGGGTAAATACCCAGGAGGGCAATTGCTGGATCATATGGTAGCTCTATTTTCAACTTTTTGAGGAACCTCCATACTGTTTTCCAGAGTGGCTCAGGCCCGGCTATTTTAGCCGAAGCACGAATTCTCTAAAGAGTTGTTCCCTTGAGTTAGGTGGTTGGCTTTAGGCCTGCAGGCACACCCGGGGCAAGGGTCCTAGCATCAGAAACAAGAGGTGAGTTGAGAGCTCCCTTCCACACCGGCCTGTTTCTCACTCCCTTTCACGTGTGGGACCCTTTCCCGGTCTCCCATACAGGAGCACTGTAAAATTCCTCCGTCTTCAGGAACGGCAATGTTAGATAAAGGGCAGTAACTATACACCATGGATTCTTGGCCTTAGTAGCCTGGTAGGCGAATGAGCTGCAGCTGGGATTCTTTACAGGCTTGTTCCTTCCAAGTCCGTGTTGAGCCCGGAGCATTCCAAGCACACATGGAGCACTAGTGTTAGCTTCAGGTAGCAAGAGCTGAGTCCAGAGGTGCCTTCTGGCCGGAACTGTTTCCGCCTCGGTTTCACGTATGGAACCCGTTCCCCAGGCTCTCACCCACGGTACCCTGTATACTGCTTCCTCCGTCTAGAGGTCGACGGTAACGGAAGCACGATTTCTCTACACTGTTGTTTCTTTGAGTTAGAACGCTAGTGATGAGGCTTCCATGCAAAAGTGGGGCCGCAGTGCTAGCTTGAGGAAACACACGGGGAGTCGTGTTCTGCCTTCTGCTGGGGCCTGAGTCTCACTCGCAAAAAGCTTTGGACTCCCTTGCAGTGCTCTCATGCACGCACACGACAAAATGCTTCCCCCCTCAGCAGCGGCTGTTTTAGCTGAAGCATGGATTCTCCACCGAGTTTTGCCTTCGAGTTAGGCGGTTTTCATTAAGCCTGCCTGCACACACAGCCGGGGCAACGGTACTCGCCCCATAACCATGGTGTGAGTTGAGAGCTGCCTTCTCTCCGGCCTGTCTCTCCCTCGATTTTACGAAATGGAACCCGTCCCCAGGCTCTCACCCACAGTACACCCTAAACTGCTATCTCCCACACAGAGGTCGACGGTCGCTAAAGCACGGTTTCTCTTCAGTGTTGTTTCTCCGAGTTAGAACGCTTGCTCTTAGACTTCCCTGCAAAAGTGGGGCCGCAGTGCTAGCTTCAGGAAACAAGTGGGGAGTCGTGTTCTGCCTTCTGCCGGGGCCTGAGTCCCACACGGGAAATGGTTCTGCGCTCACTTGCAGTGCGCTCACGCATGCACACAGCAAAATGCGTCCACCCTCGGGCATGGCTACTTTAGCCGAAGCAGGAATTCTCTACAGAGTTGTTCCTTTGAGTTCGGTGGTTGGCTTTAGGCCTGCAGGCACACCCGGGGCAAGGGTACTAGCCTCATAAACAAGAGGTGAGTTGAGAGCTGCCTTCCGCTCCGGCCTGTTTCTCACTCCATTTCACGTATGGGACCCTTTCCCCGGGCTCTCATACACGAGCACTGTCAAATTCCTCTGGCTTCAGGAACGGCAATGTTAACTAAAGCGCAGTAACTCTATAGCATTGATTCTTGGTGTTAGTAGCCTGGTAAGTAGGCATCCAGGCACACAGGGTACAGCAGTGCTAATCTCCTAAAACAAGAGGGGAGTCGACAGCAGCCTTCCTTACAGGCCTGCTTCTCACTCCGAGTTACGTTTAGGTTCCACTTCTCATGCTTTCCCGAAAACACACAATCGAGGAAGTGCACGCTCAGGAAGGGCGATCTTTGCTGACGCACGGGTTCTCTACAGTTTTGTTCCTTTGCGTTGGGTGGATGGCCCTTAGGACTCCACGCACACACGGGAGAGCCGATCTAGTTTCCCGAAACAAGAGTTGAGTCGATAGGTGCCTTCTGCCCATGCTTATTTCTCCCTCGGAATTCTGCTGGGACTCATTCCCCAGGTTTGCACTCAAGCAGAGTTGAACATGCTGCCACCCTGTGGCGAGGCGAATGAGCTGAAGCTGGGATTCTTGACCGGCTTCTTTCTGCCAAATCAGTGTGGAGCACTTAGCATTCCTATGCACACATGGAGCAGTAGTGGTAGCTTCAGGTAACAGGAGCTGAGCCGAGAGGTGCCTTCTGGGCCGGACTTCTTCTCCCTCGGTTTCACGTAAGGAACCCGTTCCCCAGGCTCTCACCCACGGTAGCCTGGAAACTTCTTCCTCCCTCAGAGACGTGGATGGCAGCTAAAGCACGATTTCTCTACCGTGTTGTTTCTTCGAGTTAGAACGCTAGCGATTAGACTTCCATGCAAAAGTGGGGCCGCAGAGCTAACTTCATGAAACAAGTGGGGAGGCGTGTCCTCCCTTCTCCCGGGGCCTGAGTCTCACACGGAAAATGGTTTGGGACTCCATTGCACTTCTCTCACGCATGCACACAGCAAAATGCTTCCAGCCTCAGGAATGCCTATTTTCGCTGAAGCAGGAATTCTCTACAGAGTTGTTCCTTCGACTTAGGTGCTTGGCTTTAGGCCTGCAGGCACACCCGGGGCAAATGCACTAGCCTCGTAAACAAAAGGTGAGTTGACAGCTGCCTTCTGCACTGGCCTGTCTCTCCCTCGATTTTACCTATGGAACCTGTCCCCAGGCTGTCACCCACAGTGCGGCGCGAACTGCTTTCTCACACAGAGAGGTCGACGGTAGCTAAAGCACGCTTTCTCTCCACTGTTGTTTCTTCGAGTTTGAACGCTAGTGATTAGACTTCCAGGCAAAAGTGGGGCCGCAGTGCGAGCTTCATGAAACAAGTGGGGAGTCGTGTTCTGCTTTCTTCCGGGGCCTGAGTCTCACACAGGAAATGGTTTGGGACTCAGTTGCAGTGCGCTCACGCTTGCACACAGCAAAATGCGTCCACCCTCAGGCATGGCTATTTTATTTATTTATTTTTTTTTTTGCTAGAATTATGGGTTTCTCTTTTCTTTTTTTTTTTTTAATTTTTTTATTGTTATGTTAATCCCCATACATTACATCATTAGTTTTAGATATAGTGTTCCATGATTCATTGTTTGTGCATAACACCCAGTGCTCCATGCAGAACGTGCCCTCCTCAATACCCATCACCAGGCTAACCCATCTTCCCACCCCCCTCCCCTCTAGAACCCTCAGTTTGTTTTTCAGAGTCCATCGTCTCTCATGGTTCTTCTCCCCCTCCGATTTCCCCCCCTTCATTCTTCCCCTCCTGCTACATTCTTCTTCTTCTTTTTTTCTTTCTTAACATATATTGCATTATTTGTTTCAGAGGTACAGATCCGAGATTCAACAGTCTTGCACAATTCACAGTGCTTACCAGAACACATACCCTCCCCAGTGTCCATCACCCAGTCACCCCATCCCTCCCACCCCACCCCCCACTCCAGCAACCCTCAGTTTGTTTCCTGAGATTAAGAATTCCTCATATCAGTGAGGTCATATGATACACGTCTTTCTCTGTTTGACTTATTTCGCTCAGCATAATACCCTCCACTTCCATCCACGTCGTTGCAAATGGCAAGATCTCATTCCTTTTGATGGCTGCATAATATTCCATTGTATATATATATATATATATATATACATATATATATATATATATATACCACATCTTCTTTATCCTTTCATCTGTTGATGAACATCTTGGCTCTTTCCACAGTTTGGCTATTCTGGACATTGCTGCTATAAACATCGGGGTGCACGTACCCTTTCGGGTCCCTACTTTTGTATCTTTGGGGTAAATACCCAGGAGGGCAATTGCTGGATCATATGGTAGCTCTATTTTCAACTTTTTCAGGAACCTCCATACTGTTTTCCAGAGTGGCTCAGGCCCGGCTATTTTAGCCGAAGCACGAATTCTCTAAAGAGTTGTTCCCTTGAGTTAGGTGGTTGGCTTTAGGCCTGCAGGCACACCCGGGGCAAGGGTCCTAGCATCAGAAACAAGAGGTGAGTTGAGAGCTCCCTTCCACACCGGCCTGTTTCTCACTCCCTTTCACGTGTGGGACCCTTTCCCGGTCTCCCATACAGGAGCACTGTAAAATTCCTCCGTCTTCAGGAACGGCAATGTTAGATAAAGGGCAGTAACTATACACCATGGATTCTTGGCCTTAGTAGCCTGGTAGGCGAATGAGCTGCAGCTGGGATTCTTTACAGGCTTGTTCCTTCCAAGTCCGTGTTGAGCCCGGAGCATTCCAAGCACACATGGAGCACTAGTGTTAGCTTCAGGTAGCAAGAGCTGAGTCCAGAGGTGCCTTCTGGCCGGAACTGTTTCCGCCTCGGTTTCACGTATGGAACCCGTTCCCCAGGCTCTCACCCACGGTACCCTGTATACTGCTTCCTCCGTCTAGAGGTCGACGGTAACGGAAGCACGATTTCTCTACACTGTTGTTTCTTTGAGTTAGAACGCTAGTGATGAGGCTTCCATGCAAAAGTGGGGCCGCAGTGCTAGCTTGAGGAAACACACGGGGAGTCGTGTTCTGCCTTCTGCTGGGGCCTGAGTCTCACTCGCAAAAAGCTTTGGACTCCCTTGCAGTGCTCTCATGCACGCACACGACAAAATGCTTCCCCCCTCAGCAGCGGCTGTTTTAGCTGAAGCATGGATTCTCCACCGAGTTTTGCCTTCGAGTTAGGCGGTTTTCATTAAGCCTGCCTGCACACACAGCCGGGGCAACGGTACTCGCCCCATAACCATGGTGTGAGTTGAGAGCTGCCTTCTCTCCGGCCTGTCTCTCCCTCGATTTTACGAACTGGAACCCGTCCCCAGGCTCTCACCCACAGTACACCCTAAACTGCTATCTCCCACACAGAGGTCGACGGTCGCTAAAGCACGGTTTCTCTTCAGTGTTGTTTCTCCGAGTTAGAACGCTTGCTCTTAGACTTCCCTGCAAAAGTGGGGCCGCAGTGCTAGCTTCAGGAAACAAGTGGGGAGTCGTGTTCTGCCTTCTGCCGGGGCCTGAGTCCCACACGGGAAATGGTTCTGCGCTCACTTGCAGTGCGCTCACGCATGCACACAGCAAAATGCGTCCACCCTCGGGCATGGCTACTTTAGCCGAAGCAGGAATTCTCTACAGAGTTGTTCCTTTGAGTTCGGTGGTTGGCTTTAGGCCTGCAGGCACACCCGGGGCAAGGGTACTAGCCTCATAAACAAGAGGTGAGTTGAGAGCTGCCTTCCGCTCCGGCCTGTTTCTCACTCCATTTCACGTATGGGACCCTTTCCCCGGGCTCTCATACACGAGCACTGTCAAATTCCTCTGGCTTCAGGAACGGCAATGTTAACTAAAGCGCAGTAACTCTATAGCATTGATTCTTGGTGTTAGTAGCCTGGTAAGTAGGCATCCAGGCACACAGGGTACAGCAGTGCTAATCTCCTAAAACAAGAGGGGAGTCGACAGCAGCCTTCCTTACAGGCCTGCTTCTCACTCCGAGTTACGTTTAGGTTCCACTTCTCATGCTTTCCCGAAAACACACAATCGAGGAAGTGCACGCTCAGGAAGGGCGATCTTTGCTGACGCACGGGTTCTCTACAGTTTTGTTCCTTTGCGTTGGGTGGATGGCCCTTAGGACTCCACGCACACACGGGAGAGCCGGTCTAGTTTCCCGAAACAAGAGTTGAGTCGATAGGTGCCTTCTGCCCATGCTTATTTCTCCCTCGGAATTCTGCTGGGACTCATTCCCCAGGTTTGCACTCAAGCAGAGTTGAACATGCTGCCACCCTGTGGCGAGGCGAATGAGCTGAAGCTGGGATTCTTGACCGGCTTCTTTCTGCCAAATCAGTGTGGAGCACTTAGCATTCCTATGCACACATGGAGCAGTAGTGGTAGCTGCAGGTAACAGGAGCTGAGCCGAGAGGTGCCTTCTGGGCCGGACTTCTTCTCCCTCGGTTTCACGTAAGGAACCCGTTCCCCAGGCTCTCACCCACGGTAGCCTGGAAACTGCTTCCTCCCTCAGAGACGTGGATGGCAGCTAAAGCACGATTTCTCTACCGTGTTGTTTCTTCGAGTTAGAACGCTAGCGATTAGACTTCCATGCAAAAGTGGGGCCGCAGAGCTAACTTCATGAAACAAGTGGGGAGGCGTGTCCTCCCTTCTCCCGGGGCCTGAGTCTCACACGGAAAATGGTTTGGGACTCCATTGCACTTCTCTCACGCATGCACACAGCAAAATGCTTCCAGCCTCAGGAATGCCTATTTTCGCTGAAGCAGGAATTCTCTACAGAGTTGTTCCTTCGACTTAGGTGCTTGGCTTTAGGCCTGCAGGCACACCCGGGGCAAATGCACTAGCCTCGTAAACAAAAGGTGAGTTGACAGCTGCCTTCTGCACTGGCCTGTCTCTCCCTCGATTTTACCTATGGAACCTGTCCCCAGGCTGTCACCCACAGTGCGGCGCGAACTGCTTTCTCACACAGAGAGGTCGACGGTAGCTAAAGCACGCTTTCTCTCCACTGTTGTTTCTTCGAGTTTGAACGCTAGTGATTAGACTTCCAGGCAAAAGTGGGGCCGCAGTGCGAGCTTCATGAAACAAGTGGGGAGTCGTGTTCTGCTTTCTTCCGGGGCCTGAGTCTCACACAGGAAATGGTTTGGGACTCAGTTGCAGTGCGCTCACGCTTGCACACAGCAAAATGCGTCCACCCTCAGGCATGGCTATTTTATTTATTTATTTTTTTTTTTGCTAGAATTATGGGTTTCTCTTTTCTTTTTTTTTTTTTTATTTTTTTATTGTTATGTTAATCCCCATACATTACATCATTAGTTTTAGATATAGTGTTCCATGATTCATTGTTTGTGCATAACACCCAGTGCTCCATGCAGAACGTGCCCTCCTCAATACCCATCACCAGGCTAACCCATCTTCCCACCCCCCTCCCCTCTAGAACCCTCAGTTTGTTTTTCAGAGTCCATCGTCTCTCATGGTTCTTCTCCCCCTCCGATTTCCCCCCCTTCATTCTTCCCCTCCTGCTACATTCTTCTTCTTCTTTTTTTCTTTCTTAACATATATTGCATTATTTGTTTCAGAGGTACAGATCTGAGATTCAACAGTCTTGCACAATTCACAGTGCTTACCAGAACACATACCCTCCCCAGTGTCCATCACCCAGTCACCCCATCCCTCCCACCCCACCCCCCACTCCAGCAACCCTCAGTTTGTTTCCTGAGATTAAGAATTCCTCATATCAGTGAGGTCATATGATACACGTCTTTCTCTGTTTGACTTATTTCGCTCAGCATAATACCCTCCAGTTCCATCCACGTCGTTGCAAATGGCAAGATCTCATTCCTTTTGATGGCTGCATAATATTCCATTGTATATATATATATATATATATATATGTATATATATATATATATATACACCACATCTTCTTTATCCATTCATCTGTTGATGGACATCTTGGCTCTTTCCACAGTTTGGCTATTCTGGACATTGCTGCTATAAACATCGGGGTGCACGTACCCTTTCGGGTCCCTACTTTGGTATCTTTGGGGTAAATACCCAGGAGGGCAATTGCTGGATCATATGGTAGCTCTATTTTCAACTTTTTCAGGAACCTCCATACTGTTTTCCAGAGTGGCTCAGGCCCGGCTATTTTAGCCGAAGCACGAATTCTCTAAAGAGTTGTTCCCTTGAGTTAGGTGGTTGGCTTTAGGCCTGCAGGCACACCCGGGGCAAGGGTCCTAGCATCAGAAACAAGAGGTGAGTTGAGAGCTCCCTTCCACACCGGCCTGTTTCTCACTCCCTTTCACGTGTGGGACCCTTTCCCGGTCTCCCATACAGGAGCACTGTAAAATTCCTCCGTCTTCAGGAACGGCAATGTTAGATAAAGGGCAGTAACTATACACCATGGATTCTTGGCCTTAGTAGCCTGGTAGGCAAATGAGCTGCAGCTGGGATTCTTTACAGGCTTGTTCCTTCCAAGTCCGTGTTGAGCCCGGAGCATTCCAAGCACACATGGAGCACTAGTGTTAGCTTCAGGTAGCAAGAGCTGAGTCCAGAGGTGCCTTCTGGCCGGAACTGTTTCCGCCTCGGTTTCACGTATGGAACCCGTTCCCCAGGCTCTCACCCACGGTACCCTGTATACTGCTTCCTCCGTCTAGAGGTCGACGGTAACGGAAGCACGATTTCTCTACACTGTTGTTTCTTTGAGTTAGAACGCTAGTGATGAGGCTTCCATGCAAAAGTGGGGCCGCAGTGCTAGCTTGAGGAAACACACGGGGAGTCGTGTTCTGCCTTCTGCTGGGGCCTGAGTCTCACTCGCAAAAAGCTTTGGACTCCCTTGCAGTGCTCTCATGCACGCACACGACAAAATGCTTCCCCCCTCAGCAGCGGCTGTTTTAGCTGAAGCATGGATTCTCCACCGAGTTTTGCCTTCGAGTTAGGCGGTTTTCATTAAGCCTGCCTGCACACACAGCCGGGGCAACGGTACTCGCCCCATAACCATGGTGTGAGTTGAGAGCTGCCTTCTCTCCGGCCTGTCTCTCCCTCGATTTTACGAACTGGAACCCGTCCCCAGGCTCTCACCCACAGTACACCCTAAACTGCTATCTCCCACACAGAGGTCGACGGTCGCTAAAGCACGGTTTCTCTTCAGTGTTGTTTCTCCGAGTTAGAACGCTTGCTCTTAGACTTCCCTGCAAAAGTGGGGCCGCAGTGCTAGCTTCAGGAAACAAGTGGGGAGTCGTGTTCTGCCTTCTGCCGGGGCCTGAGTCCCACACGGGAAATGGTTCTGCGCTCACTTGCAGTGCGCTCACGCATGCACACAGCAAAATGCGTCCACCCTCGGGCATGGCTACTTTAGCCGAAGCAGGAATTCTCTACAGAGTTGTTCCTTTGAGTTCGGTGGTTGGCTTTAGGCCTGCAGGCACACCCGGGGCAAGGGTACTAGCCTCATAAACAAGAGGTGAGTTGAGAGCTGCCTTCCGCTCCGGCCTGTTTCTCACTCCATTTCACGTATGGGACCCTTTCCCCGGGCTCTCATACACGAGCACTGTCAAATTCCTCTGGCTTCAGGAACGGCAATGTTAACTAAAGCGCAGTAACTCTATAGCATTGATTCTTGGTGTTAGTAGCCTGGTAAGTAGGCATCCAGGCACACAGGGTACAGCAGTGCTAATCTCCTAAAACAAGAGGGGAGTCGACAGCAGCCTTCCTTACAGGCCTGCTTCTCACTCCGAGTTACGTTTAGGTTCCACTTCTCATGCTTTCCCGAAAACACACAATCGAGGAAGTGCACGCTCAGGAAGGGCGATCTTTGCTGACGCACGGGTTCTCTACAGTTTTGTTCCTTTGCGTTGGGTGGATGGCCCTTAGGACTCCACGCACACACGGGAGAGCCGATCTAGTTTCCCGAAACAAGAGTTGAGTCGATAGGTGCCTTCTGCCCATGCTTATTTCTCCCTCGGAATTCTGCTGGGACTCATTCCCCAGGTTTGCACTCAAGCAGAGTTGAACATGCTGCCACCCTGTGGCGAGGCGAATGAGCTGAAGCTGGGATTCTTGACCGGCTTCTTTCTGCCAAATCAGTGTGGAGCACTTAGCATTCCTATGCACACATGGAGCAGTAGTGGTAGCTTCAGGTAACAGGAGCTGAGCCGAGAGGTGCCTTCTGGGCCGGACTTCTTCTCCCTCGGTTTCACGTAAGGAACCCGTTCCCCAGGCTCTCACCCACGGTAGCCTGGAAACTGCTTCCTCCCTCAGAGACGTGGATGGCAGCTAAAGCACGATTTCTCTACCGTGTTGTTTCTTCGAGTTAGAACGCTAGCGATTAGACTTCCATGCAAAAGTGGGGCCGCAGAGCTAACTTCATGAAACAAGTGGGGAGGCGTGTCCTCCCTTCTCCCGGGGCCTGAGTCTCACACGGAAAATGGTTTGGGACTCCATTGCACTTCTCTCACGCATGCACACAGCAAAATGCTTCCAGCCTCAGGAATGCCTATTTTCGCTGAAGCAGGAATTCTCTACAGAGTTGTTCCTTCGACTTAGGTGCTTGGCTTTAGGCCTGCAGGCACACCCGGGGCAAATGCACTAGCCTCGTAAACAAAAGGTGAGTTGACAGCTGCCTTCTGCACTGGCCTGTCTCTCCCTCGATTTTACCTATGGAACCTGTCCCCAGGCTGTCACCCACAGTGCGGCGCGAACTGCTTTCTCACACAGAGAGGTCGACGGTAGCTAAAGCACGCTTTCTCTCCACTGTTGTTTCTTCGAGTTTGAACGCTAGTGATTAGACTTCCAGGCAAAAGTGGGGCCGCAGTGCGAGCTTCATGAAACAAGTGGGGAGTCGTGTTCTGCTTTCTTCCGGGGCCTGAGTCTCACACAGGAAATGGTTTGGGACTCAGTTGCAGTGCGCTCACGCTTGCACACAGCAAAATGCGTCCACCCTCAGGCATGGCTATTTTATTTATTTATTTTTTTTTTTGCTAGAATTATGGGTTTCTCTTTTCTTTTTTTTTTTTTAATTTTTTTATTGTTATGTTAATCCCCATACATTACATCATTAGTTTTAGATATAGTGTTCCATGATTCATTGTTTGTGCATAACACCCAGTGCTCCATGCAGAACGTGCCCTCCTCAATACCCATCACCAGGCTAACCCATCTTCCCACCCCCCTCCCCTCTAGAACCCTCAGTTTGTTTTTCAGAGTCCATCGTCTCTCATGGTTCTTCTCCCCCTCCGATTTCCCCCCCTTCATTCTTCCCCTCCTGCTACATTCTTCTTCTTCTTTTTTTCTTTCTTAACATATATTGCATTATTTGTTTCAGAGGTACAGATCCGAGATTCAACAGTCTTGCACAATTCACAGTGCTTACCAGAACACATACCCTCCCCAGTGTCCATCACCCAGTCACCCCATCCCTCCCACCCCACCCCCCACTCCAGCAACCCTCAGTTTGTTTCCTGAGATTAAGAATTCCTCATATCAGTGAGGTCATATGATACACGTCTTTCTCTGTTTGACTTATTTCGCTCAGCATAATACCCTCCACTTCCATCCACGTCGTTGCAAATGGCAAGATCTCATTCCTTTTGATGGCTGCATAATATTCCATTGTATATATATATATATATATATATACATATATATATATATATATATACCACATCTTCTTTATCCTTTCATCTGTTGATGAACATCTTGGCTCTTTCCACAGTTTGGCTATTCTGGACATTGCTGCTATAAACATCGGGGTGCACGTACCCTTTCGGGTCCCTACTTTTGTATCTTTGGGGTAAATACCCAGGAGGGCAATTGCTGGATCATATGGTAGCTCTATTTTCAACTTTTTCAGGAACCTCCATACTGTTTTCCAGAGTGGCTCAGGCCCGGCTATTTTAGCCGAAGCACGAATTCTCTAAAGAGTTGTTCCCTTGAGTTAGGTGGTTGGCTTTAGGCCTGCAGGCACACCCGGGGCAAGGGTCCTAGCATCAGAAACAAGAGGTGAGTTGAGAGCTCCCTTCCACACCGGCCTGTTTCTCACTCCCTTTCACGTGTGGGACCCTTTCCCGGTCTCCCATACAGGAGCACTGTAAAATTCCTCCGTCTTCAGGAACGGCAATGTTAGATAAAGGGCAGTAACTATACACCATGGATTCTTGGCCTTAGTAGCCTGGTAGGCGAATGAGCTGCAGCTGGGATTCTTTACAGGCTTGTTCCTTCCAAGTCCGTGTTGAGCCCGGAGCATTCCAAGCACACATGGAGCACTAGTGTTAGCTTCAGGTAGCAAGAGCTGAGTCCAGAGGTGCCTTCTGGCCGGAACTGTTTCCGCCTCGGTTTCACGTATGGAACCCGTTCCCCAGGCTCTCACCCACGGTACCCTGTATACTGCTTCCTCCGTCTAGAGGTCGACGGTAACGGAAGCACGATTTCTCTACACTGTTGTTTCTTTGAGTTAGAACGCTAGTGATGAGGCTTCCATGCAAAAGTGGGGCCGCAGTGCTAGCTTGAGGAAACACACGGGGAGTCGTGTTCTGCCTTCTGCTGGGGCCTGAGTCTCACTCGCAAAAAGCTTTGGACTCCCTTGCAGTGCTCTCATGCACGCACACGACAAAATGCTTCCCCCCTCAGCAGCGGCTGTTTTAGCTGAAGCATGGATTCTCCACCGAGTTTTGCCTTCGAGTTAGGCGGTTTTCATTAAGCCTGCCTGCACACACAGCCGGGGCAACGGTACTCGCCCCATAACCATGGTGTGAGTTGAGAGCTGCCTTCTCTCCGGCCTGTCTCTCCCTCGATTTTACGAACTGGAACCCGTCCCCAGGCTCTCACCCACAGTACACCCTAAACTGCTATCTCCCACACAGAGGTCGACGGTCGCTAAAGCACGGTTTCTCTTCAGTGTTGTTTCTCCGAGTTAGAACGCTTGCTCTTAGACTTCCCTGCAAAAGTGGGGCCGCAGTGCTAGCTTCAGGAAACAAGTGGGGAGTCGTGTTCTGCCTTCTGCCGGGGCCTGAGTCCCACACGGGAAATGGTTCTGCGCTCACTTGCAGTGCGCTCACGCATGCACACAGCAAAATGCGTCCACCCTCGGGCATGGCTACTTTAGCCGAAGCAGGAATTCTCTACAGAGTTGTTCCTTTGAGTTCGGTGGTTGGCTTTAGGCCTGCAGGCACACCCGGGGCAAGGGTACTAGCCTCATAAACAAGAGGTGAGTTGAGAGCTGCCTTCCGCTCCGGCCTGTTTCTCACTCCATTTCACGTATGGGACCCTTTCCCCGGGCTCTCATACACGAGCACTGTCAAATTCCTCTGGCTTCAGGAACGGCAATGTTAACTAAAGCGCAGTAACTCTATAGCATTGATTCTTGGTGTTAGTAGCCTGGTAAGTAGGCATCCAGGCACACAGGGTACAGCAGTGCTAATCTCCTAAAACAAGAGGGGAGTCGACAGCAGCCTTCCTTACAGGCCTGCTTCTCACTCCGAGTTACGTTTAGGTTCCACTTCTCATGCTTTCCCGAAAACACACAATCGAGGAAGTGCACGCTCAGGAAGGGCGATCTTTGCTGACGCACGGGTTCTCTACAGTTTTGTTCCTTTGCGTTGGGTGGATGGCCCTTAGGACTCCACGCACACACGGGAGAGCCGGTCTAGTTTCCCGAAACAAGAGTTGAGTCGATAGGTGCCTTCTGCCCATGCTTATTTCTCCCTCGGAATTCTGCTGGGACTCATTCCCCAGGTTTGCACTCAAGCAGAGTTGAACATGCTGCCACCCTGTGGCGAGGCGAATGAGCTGAAGCTGGGATTCTTGACCGGCTTCTTTCTGCCAAATCAGTGTGGAGCACTTAGCATTCCTATGCACACATGGAGCAGTAGTGGTAGCTGCAGGTAACAGGAGCTGAGCCGAGAGGTGCCTTCTGGGCCGGACTTCTTCTCCCTCGGTTTCACGTAAGGAACCCGTTCCCCAGGCTCTCACCCACGGTAGCCTGGAAACTGCTTCCTCCCTCAGAGACGTGGATGGCAGCTAAAGCACGATTTCTCTACCGTGTTGTTTCTTCGAGTTAGAACGCTAGCGATTAGACTTCCATGCAAAAGTGGGGCCGCAGAGCTAACTTCATGAAACAAGTGGGGAGGCGTGTCCTCCCTTCTCCCGGGGCCTGAGTCTCACACGGAAAATGGTTTGGGACTCCATTGCACTTCTCTCACGCATGCACACAGCAAAATGCTTCCAGCCTCAGGAATGCCTATTTTCGCTGAAGCAGGAATTCTCTACAGAGTTGTTCCTTCGACTTAGGTGCTTGGCTTTAGGCCTGCAGGCACACCCGGGGCAAATGCACTAGCCTCGTAAACAAAAGGTGAGTTGACAGCTGCCTTCTGCACTGGCCTGTCTCTCCCTCGATTTTACCTATGGAACCTGTCCCCAGGCTGTCACCCACAGTGCGGCGCGAACTGCTTTCTCACACAGAGAGGTCGACGGTAGCTAAAGCACGCTTTCTCTCCACTGTTGTTTCTTCGAGTTTGAACGCTAGTGATTAGACTTCCAGGCAAAAGTGGGGCCGCAGTGCGAGCTTCATGAAACAAGTGGGGAGTCGTGTTCTGCTTTCTTCCGGGGCCTGAGTCTCACACAGGAAATGGTTTGGGACTCAGTTGCAGTGCGCTCACGCTTGCACACAGCAAAATGCGTCCACCCTCAGGCATGGCTATTTTATTTATTTATTTTTTTTTTTGCTAGAATTATGGGTTTCTCTTTTCTTTTTTTTTTTTTAATTTTTTTATTGTTATGTTAATCCCCATACATTACATCATTAGTTTTAGATATAGTGTTCCATGATTCATTGTTTGTGCATAACACCCAGTGCTCCATGCAGAACGTGCCCTCCTCAATACCCATCACCAGGCTAACCCATCTTCCCACCCCCCTCCCCTCTAGAACCCTCAGTTTGTTTTTCAGAGTCCATCGTCTCTCATGGTTCTTCTCCCCCTCCGATTTCCCCCCCTTCATTCTTCCCCTCCTGCTACATTCTTCTTCTTCTTTTTTTCTTTCTTAACATATATTGCATTATTTGTTTCAGAGGTACAGATCTGAGATTCAACAGTCTTGCACAATTCACAGTGCTTACCAGAACACATACCCTCCCCAGTGTCCATCACCCAGTCACCCCATCCCTCCCACCCCACCCCCCACTCCAGCAACCCTCAGTTTGTTTCCTGAGATTAAGAATTCCTCATATCAGTGAGGTCATATGATACACGTCTTTCTCTGTTTGACTTATTTCGCTCAGCATAATACCCTCCAGTTCCATCCACGTCGTTGCAAATGGCAAGATCTCATTCCTTTTGATGGCTGCATAATATTCCATTGTATATATATATATATATATATATATGTATATATATATATATATATACACCACATCTTCTTTATCCATTCATCTGTTGATGGACATCTTGGCTCTTTCCACAGTTTGGCTATTCTGGACATTGCTGCTATAAACATCGGGGTGCACGTACCCTTTCGGGTCCCTACTTTGGTATCTTTGGGGTAAATACCCAGGAGGGCAATTGCTGGATCATATGGTAGCTCTATTTTCAACTTTTTCAGGAACCTCCATACTGTTTTCCAGAGTGGCTCAGGCCCGGCTATTTTAGCCGAAGCACGAATTCTCTAAAGAGTTGTTCCCTTGAGTTAGGTGGTTGGCTTTAGGCCTGCAGGCACACCCGGGGCAAGGGTCCTAGCATCAGAAACAAGAGGTGAGTTGAGAGCTCCCTTCCACACCGGCCTGTTTCTCACTCCCTTTCACGTGTGGGACCCTTTCCCGGTCTCCCATACAGGAGCACTGTAAAATTCCTCCGTCTTCAGGAACGGCAATGTTAGATAAAGGGCAGTAACTATACACCATGGATTCTTGGCCTTAGTAGCCTGGTAGGCAAATGAGCTGCAGCTGGGATTCTTTACAGGCTTGTTCCTTCCAAGTCCGTGTTGAGCCCGGAGCATTCCAAGCACACATGGAGCACTAGTGTTAGCTTCAGGTAGCAAGAGCTGAGTCCAGAGGTGCCTTCTGGCCGGAACTGTTTCCGCCTCGGTTTCACGTATGGAACCCGTTCCCCAGGCTCTCACCCACGGTACCCTGTATACTGCTTCCTCCGTCTAGAGGTCGACGGTAACGGAAGCACGATTTCTCTACACTGTTGTTTCTTTGAGTTAGAACGCTAGTGATGAGGCTTCCATGCAAAAGTGGGGCCGCAGTGCTAGCTTGAGGAAACACACGGGGAGTCGTGTTCTGCCTTCTGCTGGGGCCTGAGTCTCACTCGCAAAAAGCTTTGGACTCCCTTGCAGTGCTCTCATGCACGCACACGACAAAATGCTTCCCCCCTCAGCAGCGGCTGTTTTAGCTGAAGCATGGATTCTCCACCGAGTTTTGCCTTCGAGTTAGGCGGTTTTCATTAAGCCTGCCTGCACACACAGCCGGGGCAACGGTACTCGCCCCATAACCATGGTGTGAGTTGAGAGCTGCCTTCTCTCCGGCCTGTCTCTCCCTCGATTTTACGAACTGGAACCCGTCCCCAGGCTCTCACCCACAGTACACCCTAAACTGCTATCTCCCACACAGAGGTCGACGGTCGCTAAAGCACGGTTTCTCTTCAGTGTTGTTTCTCCGAGTTAGAACGCTTGCTCTTAGACTTCCCTGCAAAAGTGGGGCCGCAGTGCTAGCTTCAGGAAACAAGTGGGGAGTCGTGTTCTGCCTTCTGCCGGGGCCTGAGTCCCACACGGGAAATGGTTCTGCGCTCACTTGCAGTGCGCTCACGCATGCACACAGCAAAATGCGTCCACCCTCGGGCATGGCTACTTTAGCCGAAGCAGGAATTCTCTACAGAGTTGTTCCTTTGAGTTCGGTGGTTGGCTTTAGGCCTGCAGGCACACCCGGGGCAAGGGTACTAGCCTCATAAACAAGAGGTGAGTTGAGAGCTGCCTTCCGCTCCGGCCTGTTTCTCACTCCATTTCACGTATGGGACCCTTTCCCCGGGCTCTCATACACGAGCACTGTCAAATTCCTCTGGCTTCAGGAACGGCAATGTTAACTAAAGCGCAGTAACTCTATAGCATTGATTCTTGGTGTTAGTAGCCTGGTAAGTAGGCATCCAGGCACACAGGGTACAGCAGTGCTAATCTCCTAAAACAAGAGGGGAGTCGACAGCAGCCTTCCTTACAGGCCTGCTTCTCACTCCGAGTTACGTTTAGGTTCCACTTCTCATGCTTTCCCGAAAACACACAATCGAGGAAGTGCACGCTCAGGAAGGGCGATCTTTGCTGACGCACGGGTTCTCTACAGTTTTGTTCCTTTGCGTTGGGTGGATGGCCCTTAGGACTCCACGCACACACGGGAGAGCCGATCTAGTTTCCCGAAACAAGAGTTGAGTCGATAGGTGCCTTCTGCCCATGCTTATTTCTCCCTCGGAATTCTGCTGGGACTCATTCCCCAGGTTTGCACTCAAGCAGAGTTGAACATGCTGCCACCCTGTGGCGAGGCGAATGAGCTGAAGCTGGGATTCTTGACCGGCTTCTTTCTGCCAAATCAGTGTGGAGCACTTAGCATTCCTATGCACACATGGAGCAGTAGTGGTAGCTTCAGGTAACAGGAGCTGAGCCGAGAGGTGCCTTCTGGGCCGGACTTCTTCTCCCTCGGTTTCACGTAAGGAACCCGTTCCCCAGGCTCTCACCCACGGTAGCCTGGAAACTGCTTCCTCCCTCAGAGACGTGGATGGCAGCTAAAGCACGATTTCTCTACCGTGTTGTTTCTTCGAGTTAGAACGCTAGCGATTAGACTTCCATGCAAAAGTGGGGCCGCAGAGCTAACTTCATGAAACAAGTGGGGAGGCGTGTCCTCCCTTCTCCCGGGGCCTGAGTCTCACACGGAAAATGGTTTGGGACTCCATTGCACTTCTCTCACGCATGCACACAGCAAAATGCTTCCAGCCTCAGGAATGCCTATTTTCGCTGAAGCAGGAATTCTCTACAGAGTTGTTCCTTCGACTTAGGTGCTTGGCTTTAGGCCTGCAGGCACACCCGGGGCAAATGCACTAGCCTCGTAAACAAAAGGTGAGTTGACAGCTGCCTTCTGCACTGGCCTGTCTCTCCCTCGATTTTACCTATGGAACCTGTCCCCAGGCTGTCACCCACAGTGCGGCGCGAACTGCTTTCTCACACAGAGAGGTCGACGGTAGCTAAAGCACGCTTTCTCTCCACTGTTGTTTCTTCGAGTTTGAACGCTAGTGATTAGACTTCCAGGCAAAAGTGGGGCCGCAGTGCGAGCTTCATGAAACAAGTGGGGAGTCGTGTTCTGCTTTCTTCCGGGGCCTGAGTCTCACACAGGAAATGGTTTGGGACTCAGTTGCAGTGCGCTCACGCTTGCACACAGCAAAATGCGTCCACCCTCAGGCATGGCTATTTTATTTATTTATTTTTTTTTTTTGCTAGAATTATGGGTTTCTCTTTTCTTTTTTTTTTTAATTTTTTTATTGTTATGTTAATCCCCATACATTACATCATTAGTTTTAGATATAGTGTTCCATGATTCATTGTTTGTGCATAACACCCAGTGCTCCATGCAGAACGTGCCCT